>NC_063153.1:31822065-32122065 GCF_020921035.1 Rhodamnia argentea | reverse complement strand
TGAATTTTTGGAAATTTATTTTTTATTTTTTTATTTTTTTATTATTTTTTATTATTAAACCGGACCGGGTCAACCCGGTCAACCCGGTCCGACCGCCCACAGACCCGCTCGGACCCTATACGGTGCCGTATGTGTATTTCTACTATTTATATATATTTTTTTTGATTTTCTAAACCTAATTTCTAATATTCTGAATATACTAAAATAGAATGGACGGCTGAGATCAACTCCTGGATCAATCTCAGCCGTCTACTCCTTCTCTAGACAAAACGGCGACGTTCTGGCCTACGTACTCAAAAACGACGCCGCATCCATTAAACTTTGAACGGCCACGATCTAAAGTCTAACTTAATCCGAGTCGTTCACCTTTCTTCGACTAAAACGACACCGTATCAATTAAAAGCGTGGACGGTCGGGATCTAACCTAGACTCGATCTCGTCCGTTCATTCTACCTAGATTGAAACGACGTAGCTTCAATTAAGAGCACGGACGGTCACGATTTGAACTCGACTCCATTTCAACCGTTCATTCCTTCAAAACCCAAAAACGACGACGCTTCTGCTCTATATGCCTTAAACG
This sequence comes from Rhodamnia argentea, assembly GCF_020921035.1. Taxonomy (NCBI): domain Eukaryota; kingdom Viridiplantae; phylum Streptophyta; class Magnoliopsida; order Myrtales; family Myrtaceae; genus Rhodamnia; species Rhodamnia argentea. The sequence continues at coordinate 32,121,485 of NC_063153.1, read as the reverse complement.
ACGTCGCCTAACACTAGCTAAAACGGCACCGCTTCTCTGTTTTCATTTTCTGTTTAATATATACTAATATTCGAAAATAAAAATACAGATCCGACGGCTGAGAATTAAATCCACCGATTTACCTCAACCGTCGGATCGGATCTGAGTCGGCTCGTGCGCGCCAACGGCCGAGCCGACTCGGATCCGAGCTGGACCTATGAAATGATGCCACCTCAGCTCGTTGACCTCTTGACCGCCACATCAGCATCGTCTTCTCCATCGCGACGACAACTAATGGACGGCCAGAAACTCTCCGGCGAGATCCAACGGTGAGATCTTGCCGGAGTAGCCCCAAACCAACTCGAATCTGCTCCTCTCTCTTCACGGACCAATATATCTCAAAATCAAAGGATTTCATCTACTAAATCGTGAGAAACGGACCAAGCACGGTCGCGACATCCAGAACTTCAAACACACAGCATATAGCATAACAATCAAATCATATCACACAAAAGCCAGAATAAGAGGTAAGTGAACTTACCTCGAGCTCGAATCGAGCTCGCAAGGTCTGAAACGGCCTGGCCGGTGTTCGGCCGGACCGAGCAAGGTTGGGGGTTCGACTCGCGTGATTCAAGGGAAATCGATGCAAAAACGAAGTGCGATTGTGGTTAGGGAGGTTCCCGAACAAAAACGCACACAACAATTTCAAAGATCGTGCTCAGATAAGTGTGGTGCCATGGATGCACAATGGAGGAATAGGAAGTTCAACTTACCGATTTATGAGTTCACAGACCGGGCGAGCTGGTGCGATCAACTTCGGGCACTTGTGCGAAGTTCCTAGGAGTGATCTTGAGCTCCGATTGTACCTGGATTCGCCTCACGAAGATCGCACGGTCGAACTCGAACCTTCGATCGCGCGGGCGAGAAGGTGAGTTCTCTCTCTCTCTCTCTCTCTCTCTCTCTCTCTATCTAACTTCCCGAGCGTCTTGCGAGCCAAATGAACCTCCCCTCTGTCTAGAATCTTCCTCCCCCCTTTTATACTTGCATTTCGAATTTTGGCGCGTCGGGCGTGCTTGAGTCGGTGATGATTCACACGTGCTGTCCACGTGATTTTTGGTCGCCCGAGGTCGGACGGCGATGGACATCACGGTATGCTCCGTTTGGTTCTCCGTCAATTGCAAATCGAGCTTCAATTTGGCTAATTTCACGAATGTTGACTTTCCGCCCCGCCGTATCTTTGACCGGCCATTCCGATCATCTCCGGCGGCCATTGGCCATGCCGCCGGTGACAAACGACGCGCCACCACCTGAGGATCAAAAGCCCCACATCAATTTCATTGATTAAGGTCGAATTGGCCTTCAATTTGATCGTTGAAGTTCATCTATCAAATCTGCAAAATGACTTGTTCTCGCGGGGAAGACGACATTGTTTGGATCGGTTCGACCGGTCCGACCGGCCGTGAGACCGGTGCGAACCGGTTCGGACAGTGGACTTTTGCAAAATTTCAAAATTAACCCAAATTGACTGGGAATTTTTGCAATTAAACCTCAAAATTGGACTTAGGGGCTTGTATATTGTCTAGAAATGCAATTTTACCCAAAATTTTCTATCAATTTGCACAAAACCCCCAAATTTTTCTATTTGCCCAAATTGGGGAAAAATTCAATTGGACGTCAATTTGGTACAATTGGACGTCAATTTGGTAAAATTGGACTACGAGACCCACGCCAATCGATTCAGAATGTTCAAAAACCTTAGGGGTAGCCCAATTGTGTATAAAAAGTTCCTCAATTGGAAGTAATTTTAAACATTGCAAATTGATGGACTAAATTGCAAATAATTTGGGGATTCTTGTCTAATTTGTGTAATTCGCGCAATTGTAGGTGCAATGGATCAAATTGAAGTTCAAAGGGATTGCAATTGAATGTCTAGACTCTAAATGTGCAAAAATTGCAAATAAAAAGACTCAATTGGTATTTTTTATGCAAATTCAACCTTAGGCATTATGAAGGAACACCTAAAATTGAACTCAATTTTCAAATTTTCTTGAGGTCAATATGAAAATGGAATTAAAAGAAAAATATTGGACATTTTTCTATATTTTTGTGACCTCTAAAAGTATTTTTATGATTTTTCAAAGATTTTTCCTATTTTTCGAAAACATTAAAAAATTTGAAAAATATGAAAAATTATTTTTTGTTCCAAATTGGTTCCTTATGCTTGGCCAAGGCTTCCAATGTTGATTTTTTAATTTTTTTTTTATTTTTTGTGAATTTTTAGTAAATTTTGGAAAATAAAACTAAAGAAAACCTGACTAAAAATTCGGGTGTCAACAATCTCCTTGGATTGAAGAGGTGGAGTCATATGAACCGGAGTACATAGTACCCTACGTACCGGGAGTAGCGCCGTACATTCCCGAGGATCCGGAGCAGTGGATGTCGAAAGAAGGAGAAGACCCATACCTATGGGATTCCGATGGGTCAGAAGAGCAAGAAGAGTGGAAGCGTCCCCGACTTGGATAGATCCATTCCCCCATTTAGATTTTACATATTTGTTATCTTTTAGATGCCTTTGAACAATCTGTTGTAATAAATACATATTATTTCTTTTATGAGCATTTCATGCATACATATAGAAAAGTCAATTACCACGGATCAATGTCTCCAATCCTTTAATATTTCCCATACTAATTTGATATTCCGAAAATAGGTGAGTGACAAATACGAGGACTCGTAGCAAAACGCGCAAATTAAGGATGGAACAAGAAGAGCTCGCACCTCGTGTGGGTAATCTGGAAAACCAAATGAATGTGATCGCCACAATGGTGGCAGAGATGAAGGCAATGATGATTGCAAGCCAGGGGAGATACCCCGTTGATCCTAATCCCCAAGCCCCTGCGGGGTCATCCGATGGAGCGAACGCTAATCCGGCGCCTGCCGCTAATCCCACTTTGAATCCGGAGAAACCGCCTAAGGATCCCCCTGTTGTGATAGATTTGGAAAAGAAAGAGAGACAGGTCCTCAAAATGGAAGAGGAGATCAAAAGGCTGGCTAAGATCGAAGAGTGTTTGGCGAGTCGGGGTTATGAACTCTCGAGGTTCGACAAGGTTGCACCGTTTGAGAAGATAGAGGTTCCCGCCGACTACAAGGAACCGGACTTTGGGAGGAGATATAATGGGACCGGGTGTCCCAAAGCGCACTTGAAGTATTATTTGCGCCGAATGTCGCAATTCTCGGACAATGTTCCGTTCTTGGTTAACACCTTCCAGGAGAGCCTATCTGGGGCAGCCCTGGCGTGGTTCATTGAATTGGAGCCGGAGAGGCTCGCCGATTGGGACAAACCGGCAGACGAGTTCCTTCGGCAATACAAGTTTAACACTTTGACCGCCCTCACTAGAGAGGACCTTTTGAGAACAGTGAAAGGAAAGAGCGAGGCCGTTCACGCCTACGCCCAAAGATGGAGAGCACTGGCTGTGCGGGTAAAGCCGCCCGTCCCGGAAGAAGAACTAATAGACTTGTTTCTCAAGGCCCTTCCCTTTGAATTTTTCGACAAGCTGAACACCTCTGGGTGTCGGACATTTGCGCACCCGATCAAGGTGGCAGAACGCCATGAGTGGGCACTAAGAGAAAAGAAAATACCTGAAGCGCCTTTCAAACGCCAATACCCTTTGAGAAGGGATAATAGGGAGAAAACAGGAGAAGTAGCCTTTGTCCCTAACCCGCCAAAGCCCAGAAATTTCTCGCCTTCAATTCCTACCCAAGGAACGTCCTCCTGGACCGCTTCCAAACCACTGGAATTCAGAAAAAAGAACCAAATTGTTTTTACCCCACTACCCCGACCCTTATCCAAATTGTTACCCATGCTGTTGGAGAATCGCTTAGTTGCAAAAGAGCCACCTAGAGCTCACCCGCCAAGATTTCCTGGGTATGATGAGACCCGGACGTGCATATACCATATGGGAGAAAGAGGGCATAACATAGACAATTGCCTCGCTCTCAAGTTCAAGGTGCAAACATTGATCGATGGAAAAGTTCTAGAGTTTGATAAAGCTGAACCAAATGTGCAGCAGAACCCGCTACCCGAGTATCGCGAGGTGAACGCGATTTTTGGAGGCGAAGAGGAAGAAGTTCTGGAGTTCATAGTTGACATAAGTAAAATGCGGGATGTCTTGACATTGGCCTCACAATACCCGGAAGGAGAAATTATTTCCCGGGAGCAAAAAGAAGCTTGCTTGGAAAAGCTGATTAACCTGGGCGTCATAGGAAAAATGGAAGATGTCGCTTTCAAGGGGACCTACGTGGCGGTGAACATGCTATCTAAAGATTTGCGATGAAACCTACGAGGGGAGCTGTTTTGAAAATACCCTCGGGATATTTGATGAGCATCAAAGATGGCCAAGAAATTGAAGAGATAGATGAATATGAAGTCCGTCTGGACAAAGCGCGCAGAGGTGATAGAAGATTTATGCAGAAAGCTCTTGAGAGAGGAGAAATAGTTGACAACCTGGGAGAAGATAGTGGCGATTATAACTTTAAAGTGTTGTATTCGGCACCCCCAAGCTTTTTTGTCGATTCTGGAGATGTAGTCCCCGATGGGTGGGGTGGAATGGACGACCCCGAAAGTGAGGAATTTGTTGGAACGGTCGATGAAGTTAAAGACCAGGCGGTCCCTCGGAATGAACAGGTGAATCGGGAGTCCAGCGTGCGACTTTCTAATTTGGAGACCCATATACGACATTTAACAACCATGGTAGCGGAATTATCGCAACCGATGGCTAAGAATGACGCCACGAGAGTAGAAGAGAACATGCAGATTCCGGAGATACGGTGGACCATGGAGACACAGAATCGAAAGATCGCCCTACTGCAAGAGCAAGGAGACGATATGTCAAGAAAAATGGATGAGTTGAAAGAACTGATTACGCCACTTACTCAAGCAAGAAATGTTCCGCCCCAAGGCATGAACCCGAGAGTGGTCTTCCGCACGAAGTATAATGGCGCTGGGTGTCCTCCGGCACATGTCTCATATTATCTTCGCCAAATGGTTGGACATCATGAAGATGATGAAACGTTGATTCGAAATTTCGGACATAGTCTGGCGGGCCCTGCATTGGTGTGGTTCCAATCAATCGATCCGGGCTGGATCCCGAGCTGGGAGGATTTATCAGAACACTTCATACGACACTTTGAAGCTGGAATTAGAGGTTATTTCACTAAAGCTAATCTGTTGAATATCGGGAAAGGTGAAGACGAGAGTTTTGAACTCTTCGCTAGGAGGTGGAAGAAACACGCTGTGATGGTGCAACCGCCGCTATCGGAGAGAGAAATGCTAGAATTCGTACTGAAGTCGCTTCTCGCGGAATACTTTGACCGCATGTATGCGTACACTTACTCGTCGTTCCAACATATGGTGGAGATTGGTATGAGAATTGAGGGGATTACCCTAAGAGTCAGAAAGGAAAGGCAGAGGGATCTGGATGAAGAAAATGCCACATTGGTAAGGCCGGGTCCAGAACATAACGCTGAAGATGTTCATGAAGACGAAATGATCGGGATGGTAGATACCCCGATTCGTTTCGTGATCGATTTGAACAAAGTTGATAGCTGGGAGTTGGAAGCTTCTAGTTCGAAAAAACCGTCATCACCAGAAAAGATCATACCGGTGAAGATTAAGTTACCGCCCGTGGAGGAGTATAATTCAAGGGCAGTCCACTGGGATTATGGAACGGGCGAGATTGACGCCATAATGAGATCGGGAAGATGTTATCCACCAAGAGAGGCGAATTCCGAAAAGAAAAACCCCGACCGTAGAAGAAGTTGAGAAGTTGCAATCGGTCGTAAAGACCGGTGAATATGAGGTCGTTGACCAACTGCGGAAAATGCCGGCACGAATTTCCTTATTAGATCTCTTCAAGAATTCTGAAAAGCACGAGAGTGCCCTCTTGAAAAGTGCTGGATGAGGTGCATGTTCCGGAAACAATTAACGAAGTTCAACTTGGGGACTTCGTAGGCGCTATCCTTTTGAAAGACCGGATATCATTCTCGGATGAGGATTTCCCAAGAGAAGGGCTTGTCCACGACAAAGCCCTCTATATTGCTGTGAGGTGCCACGAGAAGGAGGTTCCTCACGTCCTGATTGATAACGGTTATGCTTTCAACTTATGTCCTCTGAGCACCCCGAGAAGCTTAGGGATCAATGAAGATCTCGTCAAGACGTCTAAAGCTACTATCCGATCATTCGATGGAGTCTCCAAGAATGTGGTGGGAGAGATCGAATTGGACATTGTCATTGGACCGGTAACATTCTCTATACCGTTCCAAGTACTGGACATCCCAAGCGCCTTCACCTTGCTCCTGGGAAGACCATGGATCCATGTGTCCGGAGCGGTACCTTCCTCCCTGCATCAAAAGTTAAAATTTGTGATTAAGGGTCGGTTGATCACCGTTCATGGCGAGACAGGACATCGGGCCGCTTTAAAAGGGATGGTTCCATACATCGAGCCTTTAAAGGAGGAGGAGCTGAGTTATCATACCTTCGACATTGTATCTGTCATGCATGTGTCACCGGATGCAAAAATAGCTGCGCCAGAGCTTTGAAACCCTGCGACTATGGCGGGAAAAGTGCTACTCTCGAATGGATTTATTCCAGGTGCTGGATTAGGGAAACACGGTCGGGGAATCCGTAACCCTTTGAATTTGAGCTCAAATGACCACAAGGTTGGTCCGGGTTATAATGGAATAATGAAGAATGACACAGGTCGAGGCCGAGGTCGAAACAAGTGTTATGGAGACCGTGGACGTCATAGACACCAAGGTGGCCGTTTTATAGGCACCAATGCATGGAAGGCTAGAGGGAAGATGTTCCTAGATCACCTATCCGAGGTATTTTCTAGAGGTGGCAAATGGCTGGAAGATGAGGACATCTCCGAGGATGCAGAGCCGGACTTATTCAACTTGTTCCTGGATAATCGGGTGAACGTGATAATTGAGTGGCTGGACGATGATTTCCCCACCCTTGAGTAAAAGGCTCTTTCTGAACTTTATCTTTTAATGCATTTTGATTACTGCATTTGTTTTTGAAGCTTTTCGCTGTTTTAGCACCCTTTGGGTCGCATGCTGCGATCTAAGAAGTGCGGTCTTGTATTACTCTTAGTTGCATTTATTAATGAAAATCATCACAAATTTGATTACGGACATGTGGAGCAACGGATTGGTCCGATGATGACAATTGATTCTACCATGAGACTTGAGGCCCGATCCGCCATATGATCTTGGGTTTTAAATAACTTTTGAGAACCGGGATGTCCGGAAGATCGTGGACTAGTTCTCCTTTCTTTGTCTAAAAATTGGAATTTGAAAAATGTTTTCATGATAAAAATCATGCATCCTTCAATTTTATCATCTTTGAATACTAACCTTTCATGGTGCATTTCAGGCATGTCATCCCACCCATACATAAAAGGTTAATATGTGACTCAGATCAGCTTGATGATTATGCGTGCGAAGTTGATATAGACGAGGTTGATGTGAGCGATATCGGGAAAGAATGGGATTGTTTTTAAGAATCCGAACCCCCTATTTCTGAAGAACCCATCACTATTAATCCGGGAGATTCGATCTGCGTTAAGGAAGTGAAAATAGGAGGACACCTGTCCGCAGCAGATGTTTTAAGAATGACGGCATTGCTCAAGGAATATCAAGATATTTTCGCCTGGTCATATGCTGACATGCCAGGTTTAGATCGTGAAATTGTGGAGCATGCTCTGCCCACTAATCCTTCTTGCACACCAGTAAATCAATCACCCAAAAGAATGAATCCTGAACCGCGAGATAAGATCAAGGAAGAGGTGATGAAGCTCCTTAAAGTTGGATTTATCGAGGCTGTCCCATATGCTGATTGGGTCGCCAACATCGTACCAGTTAAGAAGAAAGACGGGAGAATTAGAATATGCGTGGATTATCGGGACTTGAACAAAGCTAGTCCCAAAGACGATTTTCCCTTACCGCACATTGATGTGCTCGTCGATAGTACCGCGGGCTTCGAATTATTCTCCTTTATGGATGGATTCTCGGGATATAATCAGATCATGCTAAAGGAAGAAGATAAGATCAAGACCTCATTCACTACACAATGGGGAACTTTCTGTTACAAGGTAATGCCCTTCGGATTGAAAAATGCAGGAGCAACATATCAGAGGGCTATGGTGACCCTTTTTCATGACATGATACATATGGAGATTGAGGTCTATGTGGACGATATGATTGCCAAGTCCAAACCTGGAGAAGACCATGTTAAAGTGCTGAAGAAGTTATTTGATCAATTGAGAAAGTATAAGCTCAAGTTCAATCCTGCGAAATGCGTATTTGGCGCAAGATCCGGAAAGCTGCTAGGATTTGTGGTAAGCGATCGTGGTATTGAGATTGACCCTTCCAAGAGCAAAGCTATATGGGAAATAGGGACTCCTTCCACTATCAAAGAAGTAAGGGGCCTACTTGGAAGATTGAATTATATATCCAGATTCATATCTCAACTATCAGAAACGGCGAAACCCTTCTTCAAACTACTAAAGAAAGGCGCGAAGGTGAAATGGGACGCGGAATGCCAACAAGCATTTGAGAAGATCAAGGAATATCTAGTACAACCTCCAGTGTTGGTACCTCCTATCCCTAACGTTCCTTTAACTCTATATCCGACGGTTAACGATGAATCCTTGGGAGCTTTACTTGCCCAAACTAGCCCCAAGGAACGTAAAGAGTGGGCCATATATTATTTGAGCAAAAAGTTCACAACGTCTGAAGCCAAGTACCTAGGAGTGGAAAGAACTTGCGTAGCATTGGTTTGGGTCCTTCACGCATTGAGGCAAGATACGCTGCATTACCATATAGAGCTGGTCACTGAAAATGACCCCATCAAATACCTTTTGGAGAAGCTAACATTGCTAGGGAAGATGGCTAAATGGCAAATATTGCTTTCAGAGTTTGATATCAAAACCTCTCCCCAAAAGTCTGTCAAGGGAAGAGCAATCGCTGACATGCTAGCGGAGAATCCTCCTAAGGACGTTTCAGAACAAAACAAGGGAGGTCAAATTCCGAACATATCTGAAGACAAATGGACAATGTACTTTGACGACGCAGTGAACCTCACTAGATCGCATCTTGGGGCGATTCTGATATCCCCCGAAGATCAACATTATCCAGTTTCAGCTAAATTGGTGTTTTCGTGCACCAACAACATTTCTAAATATGAGGCCTGCATATTGGGATTACAATTGGCCATCTCATTAAAAGTGAAGAAGCTACTGGTATATGAAGATTCCATGCTGATCATTTTACAAACTCAAGGAGAGTGGAAGACGAAGGATTCCAAGCTTATTCCCTATCATAAATACCTCGAAGAGCTGATCCAACATTTTGAGGAGATCACTTTTGAATATCTGCCAAGAACTCAGAACCATTTTGCTGATGCTTTGGCCACATTATCAGCCATGTTACAAGTGCAAAATGGCCTTGAGATATAGCCATTAAGGATTGACATTTTGGAGCAACCTGCATATTGGATGGTCATTGAAGAAGAACCCGATGAAGAACCGTGGTATCATGACATTTAGAATTATCTGCTGAAGGGCGAATTCCCGCAGGATAGTCAACCAGAAGATAAAAAGTATATCAGCAAGATGGCATCTAAATTTTTCCTCAGCGGACAGATCCTATACAAGAGATCCTTTGACTCAGTCCCGCTGAGGTGCGTGAATTCCAAAGAAGCAAATCTCATTATGAAAGAGATTCATGAAGGAGAGTGCGGGCCGCATATGAATGGTCACCTTCTCGCCAAGAAGATCATGAGACTCGGCTATTACTGGATGACTATCGAGTCGGATTGCAACCAACATGTTAGATCCTGTCATCAATGTTAGGTGTACGGCGACAAGATAAATGCGCCGCCAACTGAACTACACCAAATGACAGAACCATGGCCATTCTGCATGTGGGGGATTGATATGATTGGCCCTATCAACCCAAAGGCCTCAAACGGACATCATTTTATTCTGGTGGCTATTGACTACTTCACCAAGTGGATTGAAGCCAGCTCATATGTCACGCCCCGTGTCCTTTTTGGCACGCTAACATCCCTCACTCGCTATATATCTTCCAGGATCGACAAGACAATAAATTTGAACGCGATGCAATATGCACATGCGGAAGCGATGCAACACCCAAATGGTAGAATTAAACAGAATGACTTTAGAAGACGAGAGATTTTTCATAACATAAAGAGACGATCGTTCTTACAACGCATAAGGACAAAATACATGAGGATACAAGGGAGACAGTCAGCTTGGGTAAATAGGGTTCCCACAAAATATATGACAACTAAGGGTAGGCGTTCTACGAGACCACATCCATCCATCGGGATGTACCAAAAAGTAAGGGGCCCTACTCGGTCTTCGATCCGCGACATCTGCCGGTGGTGGCACATCTTCCGGGTCGAGCTCCATTGGCTCTTCAGCGTCCTCCTCCTCCATCGAATCGGTGTTATAGTGCCTATAGTACACCCTACCATCGCCTATCCCATATTTGGTTACTATACGGTCCATTCGTCTCGGTATCCCAAAAGCGGCGGCGACATTTTCAGGGTCGGGGGTCTGAAAAGGTTTTGGGATACAACTATGAGAATAAATCTCAATAAGCTAACCCCTAAGCCTCGCTCAGGATAACAGTACCTCCAAGCCAACTCTATTAAGACCAAAACCCAACATACCACTAGTAGTAATAATAACCTCGAAATTATCAATTAAAGAGAATTGACACCATGCACACTTCAAATCAATATTCCACCAAATCTATAGTAACAAGCTTCGTACTTAGGCACTTATCAACAATTCAATCACAATGCATGGCAATAAATTCAAGGGGATCAATTCCAGCAATCAGGTCCGCAATTATCATTTCGGACTATTCAAAATCACACTCCCCGCGTCATATAGGCGCCTCGGGGTAATCGTATCACCTTCCCCGCGTCATATAGGCGCCTCGGGGTATTCATCTCACCATCACATTTACCAATACATTTCCCCGCGTCTTATAGGCGCATCGGGGTATTCATAAACACCATCCCCCGCGTCATATAGGCGCATCAGGGTATTCAAGTACACTCCCCGCGTCTTATAGGCGCATCGGGGTATTCATAACATTTTCATCCACAAATCATGCAAATCGCATTCCATGCCCACAATTCAATCGATTCACATAAACAAGATTTCATGATCGAGTACACGCAGAATCAAGCCCAATTCTTAATAATTGACTCGCACCACTCATCACATGGCCAAATGCACTAGGGCACATCACTGATTCAATTAATAATTTCTCAACTCATCACGCCATGGCCGAATAGTAATAAGGCCCAATCGACATCACAACATAGCATTACACATGCATTAGCTCTAGTCGCATAATCGGACTCTCAAGGCAATATCATAGCATTAGATTCACTCATGACTAACATTGCTCCAAATGACATTTAGTCACGTATTTAAGCCACAAACTAATCCCTTGATCCCTAGATGCAATATAGATCAGTCCTAACACCCCCAATCAAATCTCAAACCACTTAGGACCTCCAATCAAGTCTCTAAAATCATCCAAACGTCTTTCTCACTTTCAATTCTGCCATGAACAGTACCCCGACGCGAATGAACAGTACCCCGTCGCGATGAACAGTGCACGGCTTCGATGAACAATAACCCGAAGTCCTATTTCCATGCTTATTAACCTCTAATTAGGCCCAAGCATCCATTTCTAGCATAAAAGATCACATATCCAACTCCTAAAACCATCCAAGCACTTATTTCATTTTCGGATCCCTACTGTGAACAGTAACCCGACGCCCAAAATTTCACTAAATCAAGCCCTAAACATGCTCATTAGTAACCCATTAGCCTACTCAAGGATTAGGGAGTTGCTTACTTGAGTTTGAGCTTGAAACTCCTCCAAATGAGCCCAAAATCAGCCCTCAAGCTCCCGGCAACCTCGCGGCCAAACGGCAGCTGATCGGTGGCTGATCGGCGGCGAGATGCTCGGAAAGTCGTGGCTGAACGATGGCAAGGTGGTGGCTGGTCGGTTGTAGCACTTCGGGGTCGCCGGAAATGGGAGGTGCCAAGAGGGAGAGAGATGAGAGAACTTGAGAGAGTTTGAGAGTGAACTTGAGTGAAAATGAGAATGGGAGTGAGAGGGAGAGATTGCATCAGCCCACAAGAGAAGAGAGAGAGAGTGATTTGAGTGACTAGTCCTCATTCAAGAGTGACAAGATAGTGGGGGTTGGTATATGACATGAATAGTGTTGTTAGGTATGGGGTTTTTGGGGAAATTGGGGTTTTAATGAGCCTTGGGACTTGGGCACTTCAAGAGCATTTTTCTTTTCCATTTCTTTGATAATTTTGGCTGATGTGATGGGATGGTGAAGTGGCCAAAATTTTCCTTCGCGGTTTCTCAAAATGCTGAACGAAATTCGGGACCGGGGTGCACTTCTCGCCGCGATTTGATCTCCACTTTTTCTGACTCATACTGCGATATAAAATCCTTATTAACTCTGGTGAGGCGACGTCCAATTTATTTGCAATGGAATTCTCAAATACCCGGCCGTCGATTTCGAAGTTCACTTCGCGCTAAAAATTAGCCCATCGGGGTTTCGGTGCATCTCGGATCGACGGGCGGCTCTCGGGAGCTACGTGTATCGACCCGTGATTTTTATCACGTTTAAGAATTATTCGGACCACGGCGATCCGGGTTGTCATGTAATCGCGAGGGAAACTATCGGTCCTAGCGGGACGCGATCGTTAGGAATCGGTTCGGGGTTATCCACAAATCATGCTATGGCATAGCGGAATCACCCGCGGTCCATTTGCACGACGCTAGCAGATTGTTCCGATACTAATCCTAGATCGACCTACATGGTCTAGAACGTACCCTCGCGATCCTTATGGTCGGGATACTAGTCCGCGGCCGAGTTCTTTAGTCTCGCGTACTATCCTATTTAGCCATTACTCTTCGGTCGATCGTCTCTAGAGTGATCAATTCCGAGTGAGATTACTGAAACGCATCAATGCTCATTTTATTCATAAACTTCGAAATGGGGTCGGAATTCAGAATGTTACAACTCTTCCCCCTTACGGAAATTTCGTCCTCGAAATTTACAAGACTTAACTACTCGAACAGGTGGGGGTGTTGACGCCTCATTGCTTCCTCGCTTTCCCAGGTGGCTCCTTCGGTTCCGTGGTGCTCCCAGGATTACCTTCACCAACGGGATCGTCTTGTTCCTCAAGACTTGCTCCTTCCCGTCCTCAATCCTCACTGGCCTTTCCACGTACGTCACTCGATCGTCTACTTCTATAGCTTCATAATCCAAAACATGGGTCGGATCGGGCTCATACTTCCGTAGCATTGACACGTGAAAGACGTTGTGGACTTGCGACGGATTTGGCGGTAAGGCTAGTCGATAGGCCGGGGTTCCAATTCGCTGTAGTATCTCGAAAGGTCCCACGTATCTCGGACTTAGTTTCCCTTTCTTCCCAAATCGAGATAATCCTCGCATTGGCGATACCTTAAGGAACACATGATCTCCCACTTGGAATTCCAAAGGCTTACGTCGTCCGTCGGCGTAGCTTTTCTGGCGACTTTGGGCGGTCTTAAGTCTTTCTCTAATCACCTTCACCGCTTCAACCGACTGTTCTACTAACTCCGGGCCTGTTATACTCCTCTCACCGACTTCGTCCCAGCATATTGGCGTTACGCACGCTCTGCCATATAGCGCTTCGAATGGTGCCATCCCAATACTCTGCTGATAGCTGTTATTATAAGCGAACTCCACAAGGTGCAACTGTTCCTCCCAACCTCCTTTGAAATCTATGACACACGCCCTTAGCATGTCTTCTAATGTCTCGAATAGTCCTCTCGGATTGTCCGTCCGTCCGGGGATGATAGGCGGTATGCATCTGCAACTTTGTCCCCATTGCCTCCTGCAGGCTCTTCCCGAATGAAGCGGTAAACTTAGGGTCTCTATCTGACGTGATTGTCACTGGGACTCCATGCGATCGAACGATTTGTCGCATATACAATTCGGCATATCTGTCCATGGCGAAGTCCTTTCGCACCGCCAAGAAATGTGCAGACTTGGTCAATCGATCCACGATTACCCATATGGAGTCATGTCCCCTTTGACTCCTCGGTAAGGCCATAACAAAATCCATCGTAATGTGCTCCCACTTCCACTCGGGAATCTCTAACGGTTGAAGTAGGCCTCCCGGTTTACGATGCTTTGTGCCTTCACTTGCTGGCACGTCGAGACATTTTGCCACGTGCTTCGCGACATCCACTTTCATCCCATTCCACCAATAATGTTGTCGTAAATTCTGATACATCTTCGTGCTACCCGGATGGATACTATAATTACTTCGTGAGCTTCCGACGGGATCCTTTCCCTTAATTCCTCGTCCTTGGGTACACACAGCCTTCCACGAAACATCGGGGTTCCGTCCTCCGACACTTGAAAATCAGGCTTCCTTTTCTCCTTATCCATCTCGAGGATTTTCCGAACTTCATCGTCTCGTAGATTGCAAGGCCTTAACTCTTTCTCGAATCTCTGGTTCCACTCTCAATGTGGCCATCAAACTGGACAGTTGACACACTTCGAGCTTAAATCCGGAATCTCTTATTCCTTCCAACAGAGTCCACTCCTTGACCATCAAGTGCGCCATGCTTGACTTCCTACTAAGTGCATCGGCAACCTTATTCGCCTTCCCGGGGTGGTATAGAATGTCGCAGATCGTAGTCTTTAAGCGGTTCCATCCACCGACGTTGCCTCATATTCAATTCACGTTGGGAGAACAAATACTTCAGACTTTGGTGGTCCGTGTAAATTTGGAATCTTTCTCCGCACAAGTAATGCCTCCAAATTTTTAATGCGAATACAATCGCTGCTAGCTCCAGATCATGTGTCGGGTAGTTCATTTCATGAGGTCTTAACTGTCTCGACGCATAAGCAACGACCCTTCCATGTTGCATCAGAACACATCCTAGCCCTTTCAACGATGCGTCGCTATATATCTCATAGCCTCCTGGGCCGAAGGGAATCGTCAATACTGGTGCGGTCGTAAGTCTATGCTTGAGTTCTTGAAAACTTCTTTCACACTTGTCCGTCCATTCAAACCGCGTATCTTTTCTCGGTCGCCTTCGTCAAAGGAGTTGCTATCGACGAGAACTTTTCCACAAATCTCCTATAATAGCCGGCCAGTCCTAAGAAACTCCGAACTTCGGTAACCGACGTCGGCCTTGGCCAATTCATAACCGCCTCAATCTTTGTAGGGTCCACTGAAATCCCATTTCCAGAAATGACGTGTCCGAGGAATGCCACTTCGTTGAGCCAGAACTCGCATTTACTGAACTTGGCGTAAAGCGAGTGCTCTCTTAATGTCCGTAGAACTACACTTAGATGTTGTTCATGTTCCTCAGAGTTCTTTGAATAAACTAGGATGTCGTCTATAAAGACAATGACGAACTGATCCAAATATTCCTTAAACACTCTATGCATTAGATCCATGAAAGCGGCTGGAGCATTCGTCAATCCAAATGGCATAACCGTGAATTCATAGTGACCATACCGTGTCCGAAACGCCGTCTTTGGTATGTCCTCCTTCTTTATCCTCAACCGATGGTACCCGGTTCTCAAGTCTATCTTAGAGAACACTGCAGCTCCTTGCGCTTGATCGAATAAGTCATCTATTCTAGGCAACGGGTACTTATTCTTAACCGTGACCTGGTTCGGCTTGCCTATAGTCAATGCATAATCGCAAAGACCCGTCCTTCTTCCTCACGAACAGTCTTGGCGCTCCCCACGGTGACGCACTTGGACGAATAAAGCCCTTATCCAATAGCTCTTGCATTTGAACCTTCGGTTCCTTCAACTCGACAAGGACATTCGATAGGGCGCTTTTGAGATCGGCTCCGTCCCAGGGGCTAATTCGATCACGAACTCTATCTCCCTTTCTCGGTGGCAATCCCGGCAATTCTTGAGGAAAGACATCGGGAAAGTCGCGTACCACCGCTATATCCTCCAACTTGGGTCCCTCTATCGTCGGATCTACCACTTTGCAGCCAGGTAGGCTTGGCACCCTTCGTCCAACAACTTAGTCACTTCCAAGGACGAGATCAAAGGGATCGAGGTTCCCCCTCGACTCCCCGCAAATTCAAATCTAGGGTGACCGGTTGGATGAAACTCGATCACCCTGCTACCACAATCCATAATAGCTCTAAGCTTACCCAGCCAATCCATTCCAACTATGACATCAAAGTCGAACATGTTCGAACAACCAAGTCTATCGGTTCCTCTCTACCGCCAATAGTTATCCTACGGTTCGACATCCCAACGAAACTAATACTTTATCCTTTAAAGGCGTAGTGACATGCAACACAACATCCAACGGTTTCAAATCCAATTTAGCCAAATCAGCGAACGTGCAGATACGAAAGAATGCGATGCTTCGGGATCAAATAATGCATAGGCAGCATGATCGCATAATGTAACCGTACACGTGACCACGCCAGGTGCATCCTCCGCCTCTTTACGCGCCACAAGATAGACTCGTCCTTGAGCTGGTGGCCTATTCGGGTTATTCTCACGGAGCAACCCCGTGGCGGTCCGTCTCGAGGTCGTTGCCCTTGAAATGGAGGTCCTGGAGCTTGACTTGGGCAGGTCCTCACCTGATGGCCCACTGGCCACACTTAAAGCATGCACCCGTCCTACTCGGGCAAGGTCCGTTTCCATGTTTCCTTCCGCACGGGCGGCGTTCGATTGGATTGATGAACAGGTTTCCCAATATTTTTCCTGACCGGAGGGACGAAACGTCTGTTACCCATCATTGGCCTTTTGCCAACCGACGGTTGTCTCGATAGAAGCAAACCGCGATCCGGATGCGGCAGCCCATTCTTTCATATCCCTTTCAATCATCCGGCCTCGCTCGTACATCTCATTGTAGGTCCTCAAGTTCAGTGCTATCATCTCGGCTACGAAGGTCGGGCCTTAGTCCATCTCGAAATCTCCGTGCCTTGTCTATCGGATTTTCAACCATTCTCGGTGCATATCTCGACAACCTTGAAAATTCGGCTTCGTGCTGATCGATCGTCAGCTGGTTCCCGCGAAGCCGTTGGAACTCTATCGGTTTCCGCTCTTGTGCGGTCTCCGAAAAATACTTCCCGTTAAACGCCTCGGTGAAGGCAGTCCAATTCGGAGCGGTGCCTTCAGGAAAGATTCCTCCTCCGGTGGCCTTCCACCAATCATCAGCGGTACCTTCCAGTTGGTAAACCGCTAGGGTTACTTTCTCTTCTTCCGTGCACCCCAAAACTTCGAAGGCTTTCTCTAGCTTTTCGATCCATCGAGGTGCCACCTCCGGGTCTCCGGCGCCGTCAACCTGAGCCGGTTTCAACTTTAGGAAATGTTCTACCAGTTGGCTCATCGGACGATTCATATTCCCATTTCCTCCTCCGTGACCATTCCCATTTAATCCATTATTTCCATTTGCCAGATTGGCAGCAGCCACAGCAGCCTCGGCGGCTTGAGCAACGGCAGCAGCCCTCTCTTGAGCCTGCCTACCCATCAAGTTACCAATCTCTTCTAGGGCCCTTAGGACTCCGTCAACTCTCGGATCCTCTACCGCAGGTACCCTCGAGCTAGAAGCTCCCCTCGTTCCTCTAGTTCTGTTGCTCATCTTGGTTAATCCTCACAACACTTGAACCACCCATAACCCCACTCGGGAGTCAGAGACCTAAGTCATCGACTAGTCTAATAAATCTAGGTCACAACTCATGGTGACAGCCATAACAAGACAAACAGCTCACAAGCACGCAACCAAATAGCCAAGAGGCTCACAATCAAGGGTTCGGGTTCATACCTCGAGTCCAGACGCATCTGCAACTCAGCAAGATCACAACAATCATTCACTTGTCCAATAAATAGCACACCAAGCCACAACAATCAGTACCAAGTACGAAGCTCCCATAGTCTTATAATCACCAAAGGTGATGCCAATCCAATATGCCAGTCACAAACACCAATTCATATGTCATGCATTTCGTGCCTAACTTTAGCGAATCCCTAAGGTCTCGCTACCCAGTCATTCCAAAGCCATCACTCCTTATTACTCCTAACCTCAATCAACTTAGATCGAGCTGACCTTGCTCTGATACCACTTCAACGGGGATGTCACGCCCCGTGTCCTTTTTGGCACGCTAACATCCCTCACTCGCTATGTATCTTCCAGGATCGACAAGACAATAAATTTGAACGCGATGCAATATGCACATGCGGAAGCGATGCAACACCCAAATGGTAGAATTAAACAGAATGACTTTAGAAGACGAGAGATTTTTCATAACATAAAGAGACGATCGTTCTTACAACGCATAAGGACAAAATACATGAGGAAACAAGGGAGACAGTCGGCTTGGGTAAATAGGGTTCCCACAAAATATATGACAACTAAGGGTAGGCGTTCTACGAGACCACATCCATCCATCGGGATGTACCAAAAAGTAAGGGGCCCTACTGCGGTCTTCAGTCCGCGACATCTGCCGGTGGTGGCACATCTTCCGGGTCAGACTCCATTGGCTCTTCAGCGTCCTCCTCCTCCATCGAATCGGTGTTATAGTGCCTATAGTACACCCTACCATCGCCTATCCCATATTTGGTTACTATACGGTCCATTCGTCTCGGTATCCCAAAAGCGGCGGCGACATTTTCGGGGTCGGGGGTCTGAAAAGGTTTTGGGATACAACTATGAGAATAAATCTCAATAAGCTAACCCCTAAGCCTCGCTCAGGATAACAGTACCTCCAAGCCAACTCTATTAAGACCAAAACCCAACATACCACTAGTAGTAATAATAACCTCGAAATTATCAATTAAAGAGAATTGACACCATGCACACTTCAAATCAATATTCCACCAAATCTATAGTAACAAGCTTCGTACTTAGGCACTTATCAACAATTCAATCACAATGCATGGCAATAAATTCAAGGGGATCAATTCCAGCAATCAGGTCCGCAATTATCATTTCGGACTATTCAAAATCACACTCCCCGCGTCATATAGGCGCCTCGGGGTAATCGTATCACCTTCCCCGCGTCATATAGGCGCCTCGGGGTATTCATCTCACCATCACATTTACCAATACATTTCCCCGCGTCTTATAGGCGCATCGGGGTATTCATAAACACCATCCCCGTCATATAGGCGCATCGTGGGTATTCAAGTACACTCCCCGCGTCTTATAGGCGCATCAGGGTATTCATAACATTTTCATCCACAAATCATGCAAATCGCATTCCATGCCCACAATTCAATCGATTCACATAAACAAGATTTCATGATCGAGTACACGCAGAATCAAGCCCAATTCTTAATAATTGACTCGCACCACTCATCACATGGCCAAATGCACTAGGGCACATCACTGATTCAATTAATAATTTCTCAACTCATCACGCCATGGCCGAATAGTAATAAGGCCCAATCGACATCACAACATAGCATTACACATGCATTAGCTCTAGTCGCATAATCGGACTCTCAAGGCAATATCATAGCATTAGATTCACTCATGACCAACATTGCTCCAAATGACATTTAGTCACGTATTTAAGCCACAAACTAATCCCTTGATCCCTAGATGCAATATAGATCAGTCCTAACACCCCCAATCAAATCTCAAACCACTTAGGACCTCCAATCAAGTCTCTAAAATCATCCAAACGTCTTTCTCACTTTCAATTCTGCCATGAACAGTACCCCGACGCGAATGAACAGTACCCCGTCGCGATGAACAGTGCACGGCTTCGATGAACAATAACCCGAAGTCCTATTTCCATGCTTATTAACCTCTAATTAGGCCCAAGCATCCATTTCTAGCATAAAAGATCACATATCCAACTCCTAAAACCATCCAAGCACTTATTTCATTTTCGGATCCCTACTGTGAACAGTAACCCGACGCCCAAAATTTCACTAAATCAAGCCCTAAACATGCTCATTAGTAACCCATTAGCCTACTCAAGGATTAGGGAGTTGCTTACTTGAGTTTGAGCTTGAAACTCCTCCAAATGAGCCCAAAATCAGCCCTCAAGCTCCCGGCAACCTCGCGGCCAAACGGCAGCTGATCGGTGGCTGATCGGCGGCGAGATGCTCGAAAAGTCGTGGCTGAACGATGGCAAGGTGGTGGCTGGTCGGTTGTAGCACTTCGGGGTCGCCGGAAATGGGAGGTGCCAAGAGGGAGAGAGATGAGAGAACTTGAGAGAGTTTGAGAGTGAACTTGAGTGAAAATGAGAATGGGAGTGAGAGGGAGAGATTGCATCAGCCCACAAGAGAAGAGAGAGAGAGTGATTTGAGTGACTAGTCCTCATTCAAGAGTGACAAGATAGTGGGGGTTGGTATATGACATGAATAGTGTTGTTAGGTATGGGGTTTTTGGGGAAATTGGGGTTTTAATGAGCCTTGGGACTTGGGCACTTCAAGAGCATTTTTCTTTTCCATTTCTTTGATAATTTTGGCTGATGTGATGGGATGGTGAAGTGGCCAAAATTTTCCTTCGCGGTTTCTCAAAATGCTGAACGAAATTCGGGACCGGGGTGCACTTCTCGCTTCGCGATTTGATCTCCACTTTTTCTGACTCATACTGCGATATAAAATCCTTATTAACTCTGGTGAGGCGACGTCCAATTTATTTGCAATGGAATTCTCAAATACCCGGCCGTCGATTTCGAAGTTCACTTCGCGCTAAAAATTAGCCCATCGGGGTTTCGGTGCATCTCGGGATCGACGGGCGGCTCTCGGGAGCTACGTGTATCGACCCGTGATTTTTATCACGTTTAAGAATTATTCGGACCACGGCGATCCGGGTTGTCATGTAATCGCGAGGGAAACTATCGGTCCTAGCGGGGACGCGATCGTTAGGAATCGCTTCGGGGTTATCCACAAATCATGCTATGGCATAGCGGAATCACCCGCGGTCCATTTGCACGACGCTAGCAGATTGTTCTGATACTAATCCTAGATCGACCTACATGGTCTAGAACGTACCCTCGCGATCCTTATGGTCGGGATACTAGTCCGCGGCCGAGTTCTTTAGTCTGCGTACTATCCTATTTAGCCATTCCCCTTCGGTCAGTCGTCTCTAGAGTGATCAATTCCGAGTGAGATTACTGAAACGCATCAATGCTCATTTTATTCATAAACTTCGAAATGGGGTCGGAATTCAGAATGTTACATCATATGCCAATGTCACTGCGAACAGCGTGGCTAAATTTATCAAGCGAGATATCATTTCAAGATATGGAGTGCCAAGAGCCATCATTACCGACAATGGTTCAAATCTGAACAACAAGGTGGTCGATCACCTATTGGAACAATTTAAGGTACGACACCTTAATTCTTCGCCTTACCGCCCACAAATGAATGGAGCTGTGGAAGCGGCAAACAAGAACATCAAGAAGATATTGGCTAAAACGGCTGAGAAATATAGAGACGGGCATGAGAGATTGCCATATGCTCTCATGGCCTACCGAACTTCGATTCGTACTTCAACCGGGGCAACTCCCTACTCTTTGGTATACGGTATGGAAGCAGTCCTACCAGTAGAGGTGGAAATCCCCTCTTTAAGGATTCTGTCTCGGGTAGAGCTCACGTAAGATGAGTGGAGCCGACAGAGACATGAACAATTGAATTTGATTGATGAAAAACGATTGAAGGCTATTTGCCATGGTCAAGGCTACCAGAAGAAAGTAGCCAGGGCTTTTAACAAGAAGGTCAAGCCTAGAAATTTTGAAACAGGGATGCTAGTTGTGAAGAAAATGCTCCCAAATGCTCAACATCCAAGAGGCAAATTCATGCCAAATTATGAAGGCCCCTACGTAGTTCAGAAGGTCTTATCCGGGGGAGCTCTTATACTTGTAAACATGGATGGAGAAGAATTGACGAGTCCAGTAAATGCAGACGCCGTGAAGAGATATTATCCTTGAAATAAATTGAGCTTCAGAGCGATTGATGAGCAGATCCGAGTCACATAAAGATTTTGCATTCGCATGACATTTGCATACATGCATTTGCATACGTTTGTATTTTGTAGGTGGACTGGGAATCATGAAGAACTTTGCAGAGCAATTGATCAAAACAGGGAAGTTATCTGTTATTTTGGATTACAGATTTTGTATATCTTGAGCTGATTTGTTTCCTTTTGTTTTTACCGGAAACGGGAGTCGACATCCGAAGGAGGTAGAAAGGAGTCGCTTCGGGATTTGAAAATTTTGAATATCTTGAACTGATTGTTTCCTTTTGTTTTTACAGGAAACAGGAGTCAACGTCCGAAGTAGATGAGAAGAAATCACTTCGGGATTTGAAATTTTGAACATCTTTATCTGATCGTCTCCTTTTGTTTTTACGGGAAACGGGAATCAACGTCCGAAGGAGACAAAAAAGAAATCGCTTCGGGATTTGAAATTTTAAACATCTTGGACTGATTGATTCTTTTTGTTTTTACAGGAAACGGGAATCAACGTCCGAAGGAGATGAGAAGAAATCGCTTCGGAACTTAAAACTTTGAATATCTTGAACTGATTGTTTCCTTTTGTTTTTACAGGAAACGGGAGTCAATATTTGAAGAAGACAGGTTTGAGGTTTTCCTCCTTTACAAAGTATTTTCATACACCGTCGTGCTTGAAATTGAAAATTTTGGATTTATAGAGCCACAGGGCCCTTTCAAAAAGACATTCCTTTACAAGTTTCAGAAATATCTTTTGAATATATCTTTTGATGAGAACATTTTGAAAACAATGAATTTTGATGAAAACGCCCTGAGTTTCTATAAAAGGGCATGTTTTGAAAGTTTTTCAAAAGAATGATCCTTCAGATGAAAAGAGGCAAGCATGGTCCTTAAACACGTCCCCGATACACTTGAGTGATGAGTGAGAGTGACAGAGCGAAAGAACTTAACCTCGGGACGTAGGGATCATTCGCGGTGATTATATGGATTGAAATGATGAAAGGCATTTCCATTTCAAAATTATCCATACACATTTATATCCATTGATAACCAATCTGAACCAAAATGGAGAATTTTATGAATATAACCCTGTCAAGAACCACCCCACATCTGGGCATGTTTAGAGGTTCATTGGATGATCCCTTGGAGAAAAGATCGGGTAAGACTTTATTGTGCTAACCTGCATCAATCTTTTTGTGATAGCTTCAGGTGATTTACGGCAGAAACTTGGAACACCTCAAAGTGAAGAAAAGCATTTCATTTCTATATCCCCAAACACTTACCCTTTGAAGAGCCAATTTGAGCCTTTGAATATTCATTTCTAAACCCTTGTTGGTGATCACCTCCCCACACTGGGGCAAACAAAGGAATTGCCAACAATAAATCAAAATGCATAATTTGGAAGAATTTTTGATACTGGTCTCAAAAGAGTCGATCAATGCAAAAAATGACGAAGAATGAAAGGGCTAGAAAAAGCAAAGTGCCTGGTAAAAGCAAGGCCAAAGCCCATGAAAAGAACATCCCGAAAAGGGGAAAATCCTGAAGAAAGATCATCAAGATGAAAAGAGGAAAATCCTCAAAGTCAATTGAAGAAAGAATGATCATGAATCTTCTGTAAAAGCAAATGAATGCTGGAAAAATGTCAAGGTGATCACCAAAGTTCACCCCTCTTTTGAAAATATGGCCATTCTTAAAGAGCCCACCTTAAGCCAAGATGCAACCTGTCACCAAAACTTTTCCGATCTAAGAGGTGTTTCAGGTTGATGCAAGAAATCATACAGGAAGCTACCGCTTAAAGAGGTAAGTACAATCCTGTCTTATCATGTCTTCAGGATTCTTGACTTGTAGACCCGAAGAAGCTGTTTTTGATCAAAATTCATTTCTAAACCTTAAAATGAGCATCCTTTGATAAGCCTTTGACCTGGCCCGAATTACGGTCCCTTTTAAAATGCCTTTTCCGATTAGTCGGATTGTATGCATCTCGAATGATCCCGAAACCTCGAGGTTAGGTTTCCTGTGAGCAGATTTGAATTTTAAGAAAAGCCTTCCTAAAATGGTGAGAAGCCCTCTTGGATGAAGGAAAACCATTTTGAAAAAACTTTTAAAACAACCTTTTTGTAGAACACTCGGGATGTGTCATTCGAAATCCATCCCCAGTGGAAATTTGAGCTTGTGATTGGATACATTTCCTTCGCAAATACACTTTGAAAATTTGTCTAAGAATTCTTAAGTTTCTTCCCAGGACTTAGAATTGTCATTCTAATGATGTTTGATTGATCTTTCTGCAGTTTCCCTGGTGATCCCAAATCCTCGGAAAAGTTGCATTTTAAAATTTGATTAACTTGGATTCTCTGCAGGTCTTTTGGCATCCCCAGGTCCTCGGATCCTTAACTTTGAAAATTTGAAATAGGGTTTGAGCTTCTGTAGGTACACTAGTCAACCTAGGTCTTCAAATGGCACCCTCTCGGACGGTGAGTAGCTGCATAGACGAAAGCCGATCTGCTTTTTAGAAAATTTGAAATAAGGTTTGAGCTTCAGTAGGTACACTAGTCAACCTAGGTCCTCAGATGGCACCCTCTCGGACGGTGAGTAGCTGCATAGACGAAAGCCGATCCGAGTTTTAGATGGTGAGTCCCCGCATGGAGGATAGCCAATCTCTTTTAAATAGGTGAAACCCCTTTGTTACAAGGGTGAACCTCCCCTTCCAGACGGTGAGTAGCTGCATAGACGAAAGCCGATCTGCGTTTTAGATGGTGAGTCCCCGCATGGAGGATAGCCAATCTCTTTTAAATAGGTGAAACCCCTTTGTTATAAGGGTGAACCTCCCCTTCCATACGGTGAGTAGCTGCATAGACGAAAGCCGATCTGCGTTTTAGATGGTGAGTCCCCGCATGGAGGATAGCCAATCTCTTTTAAATAGGTGAAACCCCTTTGTTACAAGGGTGAACCTCCCCTTTCAGACGGTGAGTAGCTGCATAGACGAAAGCCGATCTGCGTTTTAGATGGTGAGTCCCCGCATGGAGGATAGCCAATCCTTTTTAAATAGGTGAAACCCCTTTGTTACAAGGGTGAACCTCCCTTTCGTACGGTGAGTAGCTTCCTAGATGAAAGCCGATCCGCCCCTTTTAAATGATAAGTCCCCAGTGGATAGTCAAACCCATTTTTGAATAGGTGAAACCCCTTTGTTACAAGGGTGTACCTTCCCCACAAATCTTCAAACCACCGCTCGACACCGGACGGACGCCGACCATTGCAAATCTCGTCACGCCGTTCAAAGGTAATTCAATACACTCAATCTTTCAACCTCAGATCAACAAATCTCGAGTTACACATAGGTGAGCTACGGGTAAGTCTCTCTCTCTTCTCATTTCTCTTTCACATAAAATGAGCATAAACCGAAATAATTCCCCACGGAGTCGGAGCTTTAACGGTAAAGGTAAGGCAATTTGATGTCAAAACTAGTTTTTTTAAATTTTTCCCCAGCAGAGTCGATTAAGGATCCAGGTGTCACCTTGTCTTTGAAAGCAACCTCTAATCGAGATTACTTTCAAAGAGGGGCAACTGTTGACACCCGAATTTTTAGTAAGTTTTCCTTTAGTTTTATTTTCCAAAATTCACTAAAAATTCACAAAAATCAAAAAAATTAAAAAAATCAACATTGGAAGCCTTGGCCAAGCCTAAGGAACCAATTTGGAACAAAAAATAATTTTTCATATTTTTCGCATTTTTTTAATATTTTCGAAAAATAGGAAAATACTTGAAAATTCATAAAAAATACTTTTCGTGGTCACAAAAATACACAAAAATATCCAATATTTTTATTTTAATCCCCTTTTAATATTGACCTCAAGAAAAATTGAAAATTGAGTTCAATTTTAGGTGTTTCTTCACAATACCTAGAGTTGAATTTGCACAAAAAATACCAATTGAGTCTTTTTATTTGCAATTTTTGCACATTTGGAGTCTAGACATTCAATTGTGGTCCCTTTGAACTTCAATTTGATCAATTGCACCCTTAATTACGTGAATTGCACAGAAATTCTTAAAAATGTTGCAATTAAGTCCCTCGACTTTGCAATTTTTGAAATTACTTCCAATTGAGGAACTTTCTATACACAATTGGGCTACCCCTAATGTTTTAATACATTCTGAATTTATTGGCATAGGTCTCGTAGTCCAATTTTATCAAATTGACGCTCAATTGAACATTTCCCCAATTTGGGATTTTAGAAAAATTTGGGGTTTTTGTGCAAATTGATAAGAACTTTTGGGCAAAATTGTGTTTTTAGATAGAATTCAGGCCCCTAAGTTCAATTTTGAGGTTTAATTGCAAAAATTCTTAGTAAATTTTGATCAATTTTGAAAATTGCGCAAAATTAACTGTCTGAACCGGTTCAGACCGGTCTGATCAAGGGTCGGACCGGTTGAACCGGTCCCGAACAGTACTTCATCTTCAACCTCTGCTCGCGCGATATACGGAATTGAACAACAGATTTCAATGATCAAATCGAAGGCTAATTTGAACCTAATCGAACTAATTAATATGGGGGTTTTGTTTTGCGGATCGAGCTGCGTCATTTGACATCACCGGCAAGGCCGGTCGTCGCCGGAGAACGGTAACATTGCCGGTCAAAGCCCCACCACCCGGAAAAGTCAACATTCTCAAAATGGTGCCAAATTCGCGCTCGTTTACAAGTGATTGAAGGCTTAACGGACCGGGACGGAATCCTAACGATTCCGTCACCGTCCGGCGA
Source organism: Rhodamnia argentea (assembly GCF_020921035.1). Taxonomy (NCBI): domain Eukaryota; kingdom Viridiplantae; phylum Streptophyta; class Magnoliopsida; order Myrtales; family Myrtaceae; genus Rhodamnia; species Rhodamnia argentea. The sequence continues at coordinate 32,094,667 of NC_063153.1, read as the reverse complement.
GCCTTAACACGTGTGATTAGCACGTGAGAGACTCGGCCGACTCAAGCTCCCGCGCGCGCATTTTCGAAGATTGGGTATAAAAGAAGCGAGAGGATTCTAGAATGAAAAGAGGTTCATTCGTGCTCACCAAGTCTAATAGATTAGAGAGAGAGAGATTTAGAGAGAGAGACGAGCTCTCGCACGACGCCATCGCCGGAGCTTCAAGCTTGGCCTGCAAGCTGCTCGGCCGGCCACCACGGACCAAATCGAACTCTTGGACCGCCGCAGGAAGCTCTCCCGAACTTCCAGGAGCCGATCGAACCGGTTCATTTGGCCAGAGACTTCAAAAAACGGTGAATCGACTCTCCGAGCTTCATACTTCGCAATCATGGCATCTCGTGTCTTCGTGTTCGATCTTTGAAATTGCCGTGTGCCTTTTTTCTATTCTGGACATCTACGACCTTGATCGCACCTTCTTTCTGCATCAATCTTGCCTGAAAACTCGAGTCGAGCCTTTAACTCACACCGGTTTGGCCGAACATCGGCCAAGCCATTTTAGCCTATGCGAGCTCAATCGGAGCTCGAGGTAAGTCCTCCGAGCTTCCCGTGATGATCGTGTGTGATTTAATTGTTCTGATTTGGCCTTAATATGCTTAATTGAACTTGATAGTGGCTGACCGTGCGTAGCTCATAACTCTTGATTCCATGGATGAAATGTTTTGATTCCTAGATATGTTAAATTAGAGGTTGAGACGAGTCGATAGGATTTGGTTTCATGAGATTTGGTCAAGAATTCGTCGTTAGATCGTCGTCGGAGTCCTTCAGCCGTCCGTCCGGTCCCGTCGCAGTGAAGAAGACGAAGGTGACGTGGCGAGTCAACCGGTCAACCAGCCTAGGTGTCATCGCGTGATAGGGCCAGCTCGGATGCGAGTCGGCTCGGCCGTTGGCGCGAGCGGGCCGACTCAGATCCGATCCAACGGCTAAGATAAATCCGTGAATTTGATTCTCAGCCGTTGGATCTTTATTTCGTATTTTTTTCGATTATTAGATATATTAGGCAGAAAATAAAAGTCGAAACGGTGCCGTTTAGGGTATAGGTGATACGTCGTCGTTTTGCGGTTTAGAGAATCAGCGGTCCAGATTAAGTCTAGGATCAATCACGGCCGTTCAGAGTTATATTTGATTCGGCGTCGTTTTGGGTAGGGATAGGTCGACGGCTCAGATTAGATCCGGGACAAATCGCGGCCGTTCGTTTGTTTAAAGGACGCGACGCCGTTTAGGAATGAGGGCCGAGTGCGTCGTCGTTTTAGACGCTAGAGGAATGAACGGTTAGGATTAGATCTAGGTTAGATCATGACCGTCCACGCTTTTAATGAATCCGGCGTTGTTTAGGCATAGGTTGATTAGACGGTCCAGATTGGTTCCAATTTTAATCGTGACCGTCCGTTAAATGGTCAGATACGTCGTCGTTTCATTTAGTATGGGTTCGACGGCCGAGATCAATCTTAGGTTTGATCTCGGCCGTCCGTTTATTTTTAGTATTTTCATATATTAGAAATTAGTTTAGAAAAATCAAAAATAAATAGGATAATACGTATACGGTACCGTATAGGGTATTGATCGAGTCTGTGGGCGGTCGGACCGGGTTGACCGGTTTGACCCAGTCCGATTTATTAAAAAAATAAATAAATAAATAAAAATAAAAAGAAATTTCCAAAAAATCCAAAAAATTGTAAAAATACTTAAAAAATTCATAAAAATTCCCAGATTTTCACAAAAAATTTCTAAAAATTTGTAGATCGATTCGGGACTCATAAAGTCTGGATCGAAAATTTTGAGACTTCGAGGGTCGATCCGTGTCGATCCGGAAAATTCCCAATATTTTTGAAAAATAAATAAAATTTCAGAAAAATTAGAAAAATTATAAAAATTCAAGAAAATCACAAAAAATAGGAAATGGCCACATTCAACTGGCCCGACCCCGGTTTTGTGATTTTCGGGTCCCGAACCCCAAAAATGACCATTCTACCCTTTCTGGGCCTTTCGCCCCAAATTTTTACCAAATCATCCCGACACCCAAATTTGATTTTTGTGTGGGCCGATAGGGCCATTTTTAGACATGTCTGTATGGTTGATTGATTGAATTGATATTGATTGTTTTGAATGCGCATTTTAATTTTTGATTTTGATTGTTAGAAATAGAAATTTCCCATCTGCATGTACATTTAGAACCGTTAGAACCTACCTCACCCGATATTGCGTCCGCATGAATTTTTAGGTTAGAAATACACTCAACATCGGTAACCGAAAGGGCGTCGATGAAAATCTTGGCGTAACCAAGTCCCCGGACCCAATAATCTCGGGTTTTCGCGGAACCGAACGGTTTCTTCCGACCGCTCGGTAAGGTTTTCCGATCGTACCTTCCAATAAATCGATCGGTGGCGACTCCAAATTGCATGTACACCTCGCACATGCCACCCGACCACACAAGGTCAATTTCGATATTTGATAAATTCTACCCGACATCGCGATTCGAGTAATGGGCCTTGGGAGAGACCCGCGATCCCATAAAAAATATGCACAAAAGGGGGATCGGCTCGTTAACCCCGCTCGCCCGCCGGGAGACGACCGACGGAGGAGGGTCGCGACACCACATTATGCCCTCTTTCTCCCATATGGTATACGCACGTCCGGGTCTCATCATACCCAGGAAATGTTGGTGGGTGAGCTCTAGGTGGCTCTTTTGCAACTAAGCGGTTCTCCAGAAGCATCGGTAGTAGTTTGGATAAGGGTCGGAGTAGTGGGGTAAAAACAATTTGGTTCTTTTTTCCGAATTCGGGTGGTTTGGAAGCGGCCCAGGAGGACGTTCCTTGGGTAGGGATTGAAGGCGAGAAATTTCTGAGCTTTGGCGGGTTAGGGACAAAGGCTACTTCTCCGGTTTGCTCCCTATTATCCCTTCTCAAAGGGTATTGGCGTTTGAAAGGCGCCTCGGGTATCTTCTTTTCTCTCGGTGCCCACTCATGGCGTTACGCCACCTTGATCGAGTGCGCAAATGTTTGACACCCGGAGGTGTTCAGCTTGTGGAAAAATTCAAAGGGAAGGGCCTTGAGAAACAGGTCTATTAGTTCTTCTTCCGGGACGGGCGGCTTTACCCGCACAGCCCGTGCTCTCCATCTCTGGGCGTCGGCGCGAACGTCCTCGCTCTTTCCCTTTACAAGTGCTCGAAGGTCCTCTCTAGTGAGGGCGGTCAAAGTGTTAAACTTGTATTGCCGAAGGAACTCGTCTGCCGGTTTGTCCCAATCGGCGAGCCTCTCCGGCTCCTATTCAATGAACCACGCCAGGGCTGCCCCGCATAGGCTCTCCCGGAAGGTGTTGACCAGTAGTGGGATGTTGTCGGAGAACTGGGACATTCGGCGCAAATAATACTTCAAGTGCGCCTTGGGACACCCAGTCCCATTGTATTTCCTCACAAAATCCGGTTCCTTGTAGTCAGCAGGAACCTCTATCTTTTCAAACGGCGCAACCTTATCAAACCTCGAGAGTTCATAACCTTGACTCGCCAAACATTCTTCGATCTTAGCAAGCCTTTTGATCTCCTCTTCCATTTTGAGGACCTGTTTCTCCTTCTTTTCCAAATCTATCACAACAGGAGGATCCTTAGGCGGTCTCTCCGGATTCGGTGTGGGATTAGCGGCAGGTGCCGGATTAGCGTTCGCTCCGTCGGATGAACCCGCAGGGGCTTGGGAATTAGGATCAACGGGGTATCTCCCCTGGCTTGCAATCATCATTGCCTTCATCTCCGCCACCATTGTGGCGATCACATTCATTTCGTTCTCCAGATTACCCACACGAGGTGCGAGCTCTTCTTGTTCCATCCTTAATTTGCGCGTCTTGCTACGAGTCCTCGTATTTGTCACTCACCTGTTTTCAGGATATCAAATTAGTATGGGAAATATTAAAGGATTTGGAGGTGCAGATCCGTGGTAATTGACTTTTCTATATGTATGCATGAAATGCTCATAAAATGAATAATATGTATCTATTACAAACCAAATTGTTCGAAAGTATTTAAAAGATAACAAATATGCGAAAATCTAAATGGGGGAATGAATCTATCCAAGTCGGGGACGTTTCGACTCTTCTTGTTCTTCTGATCCATCGGAATCCCACAAGTATGGGTCTTCTCCTTCTTCTGACATCCACTGCTCCGGATCCTCGGGAATGTACGGCTCTACCCCCGGTACGTACGGTACTATGTACTCTAGCTCATAGGACTCCACCTCTTCAATCCGAGGAGATACGCACTCGGGTACATATGGCTCGACCGTTGATTGGCGATACTCCTTAAACTTCTGGATATACTCTTTGGAGGCTCTGTGGACGTTCATCTCGTCGTCCAAATAGTCCGGCCATTCAACTTGTTGTAACGGGGAATTCTTCAAAGCGTGAAGAATAAGCTTGATCCGGGCCCGATATAACTTCTTTGCTTCTTTTGTAAGCTTTCCACGTGTCATATCGAACGAGAAAATCCCGGGATAAACATCCGGTGGTATTTCTTGTAAAACTCCAAATTGCCTTACCACTCGAATGGGGTAATATGCCACAGCGCCAGTACATCCCAATAAGGGAATAGGGCTGTCTTCAACGCCGACGATGCAAGCCTCCACAATCTTGGGCCAAGTCAAATGCCATCTAACATGTTCAGGTTTCAAATTATCCAATAGCTCAACCCACTTTTTGAACGAGCATTTGGGTATAAGGGATTGACGCTTGAGGAAGGATCTAAGAGGGTGGACGTGCTCATTGATCTCATAACACCCCACTCGGAGTTGAAAAGTCTTTATATGAGAGGTGAACCACATGTGGAGTAGCCCACTAGACGCTTGGAAAACGGTCTTTTTCGAAGTTTTGGAACGATTTAGGGAAAGAAAGGTCTTAGCTAGAATCATGTACGAATAATCCCAGCGACAACATGCTTATCTGGCTATATGGACAATTGCGGGGTCAAAGGTAGTTCTAGAAGTTGGGAATAGGACAAATGCAAAGAAGGCCAAGATGAACACCTTTCCCGATTTATGACCGGTTTCGGTGGGTAAAGAGGAATAATTGTCGAAAAGGAACGAGAAGGTGAACTTGTTAGAATTAGACTTGTAAACTTTTTCAATCTCAGAAGTTTTAAGACGGAGAAAACTCGATAAAGAACGAGTGGAGTCCATGTCCAAAGGGGGTTGAGCTATTCGTTCTTCAAATTTGGCCCCGATAATAGCGGTATACTCCTCGAGCGTAGGAGTCAACTCTAATCCTCGGAAGTTAAATGTCATTGTACGCGCGTCCCATGCCTTGGCTAGTGCTTGAATGAGCGCCGGTTGGTATTCTACTTTGATCAAATCTATAAGTCGTCCCAAACGTCCTTCTACATAGGCTTTGTTGACGATGTCGAGGCGGTCCCACCATATAGAGTTTTGAACATCCGGAAAGGTGAAGACGAGAGTTTTGAACTTTTCGCTAGGAGGTGGAAAAAGCACGCCGAGATGGTGCAACCGCCACTATCAGAAAGGGAGATGCTGGAGTTTGTGCTAAAGTCACTTCCGGCTGAATACTTTGACCGCATGTATGCGTATACGTACTCCTCATTCCAACATCTGGTGGAGATTGGTATGAGAATTGAGGGGATTATCCCGAGAGTCAGAAAGGAAAGGCAAAGGGATCCGGATGAAGAAAATGCCACATTGGTAAGGCCAGGTCCAGAACATAACCCCGAAGATGTTCATAAGGACGAAATGATCGGGATGGTAGATACCCCGATTAGTTTCGTGATTGATTTAAACAAAATTGATAGCTGGGAGTTGGAAGCTTCTAGTTCGAAAAAACCGTCATCACAAGAAGAAATCATACCGGTGAAGATTAAGTTACCGCCTGTGGAAGAGTACAACTCGAAGGCAGTCCACTGGGATTATGGAATGGGCGAGATTGACGCCATAATGAGATCAGGAAGATGTTATCCACCAAGAGAGGCGGATTCTCAAAAGAAAAACCCGACTGCAGAAGAAGTTGAGAAGTTGCAATCGGTCGTAAGGACCGGTGAATATGAGGTCGTTGACCAACTGCGGAAAATGCCGGCACAGATTTCCTTACTGCATCTTTTCAAAAATTCTGAAAAGCATAAGAATGCCCTCTTGAAAGTGCTGGATGAGGTGCATGTTCCGGAGACAATTAACGAAGTGCAACCGGAAGACTTTGTGGGTTCTATCCTTCTGAAGGACCAGATATCCTTCTCGGATGAGGATTTCCCAAGAGAGGGACGTGTCCACAACAAAGCCCTCTATATCGCTGTGAGGTGCAACGGGAAGGAGGTCCCTCACGTCCCGATTGATAATGGTTCTGCTTTCAACCTATGTCCTCTAAGCACCCCGAGAAGCTTAGGGATCAATGAAGATCTCGTGAAGACATCTAAAGCCACTATCCAGTCATTTGATGGAGTCTCCAAAAATGTTGTAGGAGAGATTGAGCTGGACATTGTCATTGGACCGGTGACTTTCTCTATACCGTTCCAAGTGTTAGATATTCCTAGCGCCTTCACCCCGCTCCTAGGAAGACCGTGGATTCATGTCTCCGGAGCGGTACCTTCCTCCCCGCATCAAAAGTTAAAATTTGTGGTCAAGGGTCAGTTGATCACCGTCCATGGCGAGACAGGACATCGGGCCGCTTTAAAAGGGATGGTTCCATATGTCGAGCCTTCAAAGGAGGAGGAGCTGAGTTATCATACATTCGACATTGTATCTGTCATGCATGTGTCACCGGATGCAAAGGTGGCTACACCAGAGCTTTCGAGACCCGCGACTATGGCGGGAAAAGTGCTACTCTCGAATGGATTTATTCCAGGTGCTGGATTAGGGAAACACGGTCGGGGAATCCGTAACCCTTTGAATTTGAGCTCAAATGACCACAAGGTTGGTCCGGGTTATAATGGAATAGTGAAGAATAACACAAGTCGAGGCCGAGGTCGAAACAAGTGTTATGGAGACCGCGGACGCCATGGACGCCAAGGTGGCCGTTTTTTAGGCACCAATGCATGGAAAGCTAGAGGGAAGATGTTTCAGAACTCCTTATCTGAGGTATTTTCTAAAGGAGGCAAATGGCTGGAAGATGAGGACATCTCTGAGGATGCGGGGCCGGACTTATTCAACCAGTTCCTGGATAATCGGGTGAACGTGATAATTGAATGGCTGGACGATGATTTCCCCACCCCTGAGTAAAAGGCTCTTTCTGAACTTTATCTTTAATGCATTTTGATTACTGCATTTGCTTTAAAGCAGCACCCTTTGGGTCGCATGCTGCGATCCAAGAAGTGCGGTACTGTATTGCTCTTAGTTGCATTTATTAATGAAAATCATCACAAATTTGATTACGGACATGTGGAGCAACGGATTGGTCCGATGATGACAATTGATTCTACCATGAAACTTGAGGCCTGATCCGCCATATGATCTTGGGTTTTAAATAGCTTTTTGAGAACAAGGATGTCCGGGAAATTATGGATTAGTTCTCTTTCCTTTTTCTTCAAAATTAAAATTCGAAAAATATTTCCATGATAAAAAAAACATGCATTCTTTGATTTTATCATCTTTGAAAACTAACCTTTCATGGTGCGTTTCAGGCATGTCATCCCACCCATACATAACAGGTTAATATGTGACTCGGATCAGCTCGATGATTATGCATGCGAAGTTGATATAGACGAGATTGATGTGAGCGATATCAAGAAAGAGTGGGATTGTTTTGAAGAATCTGAACCCCCTATCTCCGAAGAACCCATTACTATTAATTTGGGAGATTCCGATTGCGTCAAGGAAGTGAAAATAGGGGGACACCTGTCGGCAGCAGATGTTTTAAGAATAACTGCATTGCTCAAGGAATATCAAGATATTTTCGCCTGGTCATATGCTGACATGCCGGGTCTAGATCGTGAAATTGTGGAGCATGTTTTGCCCACAAATCCTTCTTGCACACCAGTAAATCAATCGCCTAGAAGAATGAATCCTGAATCGGCGGATAAGATCAAGGAAGAGGTGATGAAGCTCCTTAAGGTTGGATTTATCGAGGCTGTCCCATATGCTGATTGGGTTGCCAACATCGTACCAATTAAGAAAAAGGATGGGAGAATTAGAATATGCGTGGATTATCGGGACTTGAACAAAGCTAGTCCGAAGGATGATTTTCCCTTACCGCACATTGATGTGCCCGTTGATAGTACCGCAGGCTTTGAATTATTCTCCTTTATGGATGGATTCTCGGGATATAATCAGATCATGCTGAAGGAAGAAGATAAGATCAAGACCTCATTCACTACGCAATGGGGAACCTTCTGTTACAAGGTGATGCCATTTGGATTGAAAAATGCAGGAGCAACATATCAGAGGGCTATGGTAACCCTTTTTCATGATATGATACATAAGGAGATTGAGGTCTATGTGGACGATATGATTGCCAAGTCCAAGTCCGGAGAAGACCATGTTAAAGTACTGAAGAAGTTATTTGATCGATTGAGAAAATACAAGCTCAAGCTGAATCCCGCAAAATGCGTATTTGGCGCAAGATCCGGAAAGCTGCTAGGATTTGTGGTGAGTAGTCGTGGTATTGAAATTGACCCATCCAAGATCAAAGCCATATGGGAGATAGGGACTCCTTCTACTGTTAAGGAGGTAAGGGGCCTACTTGGAAGATTGAATTATATATCCAGATTTATATCTCAACTATTAGAAACGGCGAAACCCTTTTTCAAGCTCCTGAAGAAAGGCGCAAAAGTAAAATGGGATGCAGAATGTCAACAAGCGTTTGAGAAGATCAAGGAATATTTGGTACAGCCTCCAGTGTTAGTACCTCCTATCCCTAACGTTCCTTTAACTCTATATCGACAGGTTAATGATGAGTCCTTGGGAGCTTTATTAGCTCAAACTAATCCCAAGGATCGTAAAGAGCGGGCCATATATTATTTGAGCAAAAAGTTCACAACGTCTGAAGCCAAATACCCAGCAGTGGAAAGGACTTGCGTGGCATTGGTCCGGGTCCTCCACGGATTGAGGCAAGATACGCTGCATTATCATATAGAACTGGTCATTGAAAATGACCCCATCAAATACCTTTTGGAGAAGCCAACATTGCTAGGAAAAATGGCTAAATGGCAAATACTGCTTTCAGAGTTTGATATCAAAACCTCTCCCCAAAAGTCCGTCAAAGGAAGAGCAATTGCTGACATGCTGGCTGAGAATCCTCCTAAAGACGTTTCGGAGCAAAACAAGGGAGGTCAAATTCTGAACATATCCGAAGATAAATGGACGATGTATTTTGACGGCGCAGTGAACCTCACTGGATCGTGCTCGGGCGATTCTGATATCCCCCGAAGATCAACATTATCCAGTTTAAGCTAAATTGGTGTTTCCATGCACCAATAACATTTCTGAATATGAAGCCTGCATACTGGGACTACAATTGGCCATCTCGTTAAAAGTAAAGAAGCTACTGGTATATGGAGATTCCATGCTGATCATTTTACAAACTCAAGGAGAGTGGAAAACGAAGGATTCCAAGCTTATTCCCTATCATAAATACCTCGAAGAGCTGATCCAACATTTTGAGGAGATCACTTTTGAATATCCGCCAAGAACTCAGAACCATTTTGCTGATGCTTTGGCCACATTATTAGCCATGTTACAAGTGCAAAATGGCCTTGAGATAGAGCCATTAAGGATTGACATTTTGGAGCAACCTGCATACCGCATGGTCATTGAAGAAGAACCCGATGAAGAACCGTGGTATCATGACATTAAGAATTATCTGCTGAAGGGCGAATTCCCGCAGGACAGTCAACCAGAAGATAAAAAGTATATCAGCAAGATGGCATCTAAATTTTTCCTCAGCGGACGGATCCTATACAAGAGATCCTTTGACTCGATCCCGCTGAGGTGCGTGAATTCCAAAGAAGCAAATCTCATTATGAAAGAGATTCATGAAGGAGAGTGCAGGCCGCATATGAATGGTCACCTTCTCGCCAAGAAGATCATGAGACTCGGCTATTCTTGGATGACTATCGAGTCGGATTGCAACCAACATGTTAGATCCTGTCATCAATGTCGGGTGTACGGCGACAAGATAAATGCGCCGCTAACTGAACTACACCAAATGACAGAACCATGGCCATTCTGCATGTGGGGGATTGATATGATTGGCCCTATCAACCCAAAGGCCTCAAACGGACATCATTTTATTCTGGTGGCTATTGACTACTTCACCAAGTGGATTAAAGCCAGCTCATATGCCAATGTCACTGCGAACAGCGTGGCTAAATTTATCAAGCGAGATATCATTTCAAGATATGGAGTGCCAAGAGCCATCATTACCGACAATGGTTCAAATCCGAACAACAAGGTGGTCGATCACCTATTGGAACAATTTAAGGTACGACTCCTTAATTCTTCGCCTTACCGCCCACAAATGAATGGAGCCGTGGAAGCGGCAAACAAGAACATCAAGAAGATATTGGCTAAAACGGCTAAGAAATATAGAGACTGGCATGAGAGATTGCCATATGCTCTCATGGCCTACCGAACTTCGATTCGTACTTCAACCGGGGCAACTCCCTACTCTTTGGTATACGGTATGGAAGCGGTCCTACCAATAGAGGTGGAAATCCCCTCTTTAAGGATTCTGTCTCGGGTAGAGCTCACGGAAGATGAGTGGAGCCGACAGAGACATGAACAATTGAATTTGATTGATGAAAAACGATTGAAGGCTATCTGCCATGGTCAAGGCTACCGGAAGAAAGTAGCCGGGGCTTTTAACAAGAAGGTCAAGCCTAGAAATTTTGAAACAGGGGATGCTAGTTATGAAGAAAATGCTCCCAAATGCTCAACATCCAGGAGGCAAATTCATGCCAAATTATGAAGGCCCCTACGTAGTTCAGAAGGTCTTATCCGGGGAGCTCTTATACTTGTAAACATGGATGGAGAAGAATTGACGAGTCCAAGTAAATGCGACGCCGTGAAGAGATATTATCCTTGAAATAAATTGAGCTTCGGAGCGATTGATGAGCGGATCCCGAGTCACATAAAGATTTTGCATTCGCATGACATTTGCATACATGCATTTGCATACGTTTGTATTTTGTAGGTGGACTGGGAATCATGAAGAACTTTGCAGAGCAATTGATCAAAACAGGGAAGTTATCTGTTATTTTGGATTACAGATTTTGTATATCTTGAGCTGATTTGTTTCCTTTTGTTTTTACCGGAAACGGGAGTCGACATCGAAGGAGGTAGAAAGGAGTCGCTTCGGGATTTGAAAATTTTGAATATCTTGAACTGATTGTTTCCTTTTGTTTTTACCAGGAAACAGGAGTCAACGTCCGAAGTAGATGAGAAGAAATCACTTCGGGATTTGAAATTTTGAACGTCTTTATCCGATCGTCTCCTTTTGTTTTTACAGGAAACGGGAATCAACGTCCGAAGGAGACAAAAAAGAAATCGCTTCGGGATTTGAAATTTTAAACATCTTGGACTGATTGGTTCTTTTTGTTTTTACAGGAAACGGGAATCAACGTCCGAAGGAGATGAGAAGAAATCGCTTCGGAACTTAAAATTTTGAATATCTTGAACTGATTGTTTCCTTTTGTTTTTACAGGAAACGGGAGTCAATATTTGAAGAAGACAGGTTTGAGGTTTTCCTCCTTTACAAAGTATTTTCATACACCGTCGTGCTTGAAATTGAAAATTTTGGATTTATAGAGCCACAAGGCCCTTTCAAAGAGACATTCCTTTACAAGTTTCAGAAATATCTTTTGAATATATCTTTTGATGAGAACATTTTGAAAACAATGAATTTTGATGAAAACGCCCTGAGTTTCTATAAAAGGGCATGTTTTGAAAGTTTTTCAAAAGAATGATCCTTCGGATGAAAAGAGGCAAGCATGGTCCTTAAACACGTCCCCGATACACTTGAGTGATGAGTGAGAGTGACAGAGCGAAAGAACTTAACCTCGGGACGTAGGGATCATTCGCGGTGATTATATGGATTGAAATGATGAAAGGCATTTCCATTTCAAAATTATCCATACACATTTATATCCCTTGATAACCAATCTGAACCAAAATGGAGAATTTTATGAATATAACCCTGTCAAGAACCACCCCACATCCGGGCATGTTTAGAGGTTCATTGGATGATCCCTTGGAGAAAAGATCGGGTAAGACTTTATTGTGCTAACCTGCATCAATCTTTTTGTGATAGCTTCAGGTGATTTCGGGCAGAAACTTGGAACACCTCAAAGTGAAGAAAAGCATTTCATTTCTATATCCCCAAACACTTACCCTTTGAAGAGCCAATTTGAGCCTTTAAATATTCATTTCTAAACCCTTGTTGGTGATCACCTCCCGACACTGGGGCAAACAAAGGAATTGCCAACAATAAATCAAAATGCATAATTTGGAAGAATTTTTGATACTGGTCTCAAAAGAGCCAGTCAATGCAAAAAATGACGAAGAATGAAAGGGCTAGAAAAAGCAAAGTGCCTGGTAAAAGCAAGGCCAAAGCCCATGAAAAGAACATCCCGAAAAGGGGAAAATCCTGAAGAAAGATCATCAAGATGAAAAGAGGAAAATCCTCAAAGTCAATTGAAGAAAGAATGATCATGAATCTTCCGTAAAAGCAAATGAATGCTGGAAAAATGTCAAGGTGATCACCAAAGTTCACCCCTCTTTTGAAAATATGGCCATTCTTAAAGAGCCCACCTTAAGCCAAGATGCAACCTGTTACCAAAACTTTTCTGATCTAAGAGGTGTTTCAGGTTGATGCAAGAAATCATACAGGAAGCTACCGCATAAAGAGGTAAGTACAATCCTGTCTTATCATGTCTTCGGGATTCTTGACTTGTAGACCCGAAGAAGTCAGTTTCGATCAAAATTCATTTCTAAACCTTAAAATGAGCATCCTTTGATAAGCCTTTGACCTGGCCTGAATTACGGTCCCTTTTAAAATGCCTTTTCTGATTAGTCGGATTGTATGCATCTCGAATGATCCCGAAACCTCAATGTTAGGTTTCCTGTGAGCAGATTTGAATTTTAAGAAAAGCCTTCCTAAAATGGTGAGAAGCCCTCTTGGATGAAGGAAAACCATTTTGAAAAACTTTTAAAACAACCTTTTTGTAGAACACCGAGGATGTGTCATTCGAAATCCATCCCCAGTGGAAATTTGAGGTTGTGATTGGATACATTTCCTTCGCAACTACACTTTGAAAATTTGTCTAAGAATTCTTAAGTTTCTTCCCAGGACTTAGAATTGTCATTCTAATGATGTTTGATTGAACTTTCTGCAGGTTCCCCGGTGACCCCAAATCCTCGGAAAAGTTACATTTTAAAGATTTGATTAACTTGAATTTTCTGCAGGTTCCCTAGTGATCCCAAATCCTCGGAAAAGTTGCATTTTAAAATTTTGATTAACTTGGACTTTCTGCGGGTTCCCTGGTGACCCCAAATCCTCGGAAAAGTTACATTTCAAAGATTTGATTAACTTGAATTTTCTGCGGGTTCCCTGGTGATCCCAAATCCTCGGAAAAGTTGCATTTTAAAATTTGATTAACTTGGATTCTCTGCAGGTCTTTTGGCATCCCCGGTTCCTCGGATCCTCAACTTTGAAAATTTGAAATAGGGTTTGAGCTTCTGTAGGTACACTAGTCAACCTAGGTCCTCAGGTGGCACCCTCTCGGACGGTGAGTAGCTGCATAGACGAAAGCCGATCTGCTTTTTAGAAAATTTGAAATAGGGTTTGAGCTTCCGTAGGTACACTAGTCAACCTAGGTCCTCGGATGGCACCCTCTCAAACGGTGAGTAGCTGCATAGACGAAAGCCGATCCGCTTTTTAGAAAATTTGAAATAGGGTTTGAGATTCCGTAGGTAGACTAGTCAACCTAGTTCCTCAGATGGCACCCTCTCGGACGGTGAGTAGCTGCATAGACGAAAGCCGATCCGCTTTTTAGAAAAATTTGAAATAGGGTTTGAGCTTCGTAGGTACACTAGTCAACCTAGGTCCTCGAGATGGCACCCTCTCGACGGTGAGTAGCTGCATAGACGAAAGCCGATCCGCTTTTTAGAAAATTTGAAATAGGGTTTGAGCTTCTGTAGGTACAATAGTTAACCTAGGTCCTCGGATGGCACCCTCTCGGACGGTGAGTAGTTGCATAGACGAAAGCCGATCTGCTTTTTAGAAAATTTGAAATAGGGTTTGAGCTTCTATAGGTACACTAGTCAACCTAGGTCCTCAGATAGCACCCTCTCGGACGGTGAGTAGCTGCATAGACGAAAGCCGATCTGCTTTTTAGAAAATTTGAAATAGGGTTAGAGCTTCTGTAGGTACACTAGTCAACCTAGGTCCTCAGATGGCACCCTTTCGGACAGTGAGTAGCTGGATAGACGAAAGCCGATCTGCTTTTTAGAAAATTGGAAATAGGGTTTGAGCTTCAGTAGGTACACTAGTCAACCTAGGTCCTTAGATGGCACCCTCTCAAACGGTGAGTAGCTGCATAGACGAAAGCCGATCCGCTTTTTAGAAAAATTTGAAATAGGGTTTGAGCTTCTGTAGGAACACTAGTCAACCTAGGTCCTCAGATGGCACCCTCTCGGACGGTGAGTAGCTGCATAGTCAAAAGCCGATCTGCGTTTTAGATGGTGAGTCCCCGCATGGAGGATAGCCAATCTCTTTTAAATAGGTGAAACGCCTTTGTTACAAGGGTGAACCTCCCTTTCAGACGGTGAGTAGCTACATAGACGAAAGCCGATCTGCGTTTTAGATGGTGAGTCCCCGCATGGAGGATAGCCAATCTCTTTTAAATAGGTGAAACCCCTTTGTTACAAGGGTGAACCTCCCTTCCAGACGGTGAGTAGCTGCATAGACGAAAGCCGATCTGCGTTTTAGATGGTGAGTCCCCGCATGGAGGATAGCCAATCTCTTTTAAATAGGTGAAACCCCTTTGTTATAAGGGTGAACCTCCCTCTCAGACGGTGAGTAGCTGCATAGACGAAAGCCGGTCCGCTTTTTTTTTTAAATGGTGATTCCCCGCATAGAGGATAGCCAATCTCTTTAAATAGGTGAAACCCCTTTGTTACAAAGGTGAACCTCCCTTCCGGACGGTGAGTAGCTTCCTAGATGAAAGCCGATCTGCCCCTTTTTAAATAATGAATCCCCAGTGGATAGTCGAACCCATTTTGAATAGGTGAAACCCCTTTGTTACAAGGGTGAACCTCCCTTCTAAGTTTTCAAACCACCGCTCGACATCATACGGACGCCGACCATTGCAAATCTCGTCACGCCATTCATAAGTAATTCCATATACATAATCTTTCAACCTCAGATCGTCAAATCTCAAACCATAGACAGGTGAGCTACAGGTAAGTCTCTCTCTCTCTTCTCATCTCTCTTTCACATGAAATGAGCATAAATTGGAAATAATTCCCCACGAAGTCAGAGCTTTAAACTGCTAAGAAAAGGCAATTGAATGTTAAGACTAGTTTTCGTCAAATTTTTCCCCAGCAGAGTCGATTAAGGATTCAGGTGTTACCTTGTCTTTGAAAGCAACCTCTAACCGAGATTACTTTCAAAGAGGGGCAACTGTTGACACCCGAATTTTTAGTCATCTTTCCTTTAGTTTTATTTTCTAAAATTTCTCAAAAATTCACAAAAAAAAAATCAAAAAAATTAAAAAATCAACATTGGAAGCCTTGGCCAAGCTTAAAGAACCAATTTGGAACAAAAAATAATTTTTCATATTTTTCACATTTTTTAATATTTTCGGAAAATAGGAAAATACTTCAAAATTCATAAAAAATACTTTCCGAGGTCACAAAAATACACAAAAATGTTCAATATTTTTCATTTAATTCCGTTTTAATATTGACCTCAATAAAAATTGAAAATTAAGTTCAATTTTCGGTGTTCCTTCACAACGCCTAGGGTTGAATTTCCATAAAAAATACCAATTGGGTCTTTTTATTTGCAATTTTTGCACATTTGTTGTCTAGACATTCAATTGCAGTCCCTTTGAACTTCAATTTGATCAATTGCACCCTCAATTGCACGAATTGCACTAATTAGACAAGAATCCCCAAATTATTTGCAATTTAGTCCCTCAATTGGCCAATTTTTGAAATTACTTTTAATTGAGAGACTATCATAGTGAAATTGGACCGTCCCCCTATGTTTTCATGCATTTCAAATCAATTGGAACAGGTTTCATGATCCAATTTGGTCGAATTGACACTCGATTAAACATTTCCCCAATTTGGGCAATTAGAAAATTTTGGGGTTTTTGCATGAATTGATCAAAGATTTTGGGCAAAATTGCATTTCTAGATAGAATTCAGGTCCCTAAGTTCAATTTTGAAATTTAATTGCAAAAATTCCCAATAAATTTGGGTTAATTTCGAAAATTACACGTCCGAACCGGTTCGGACCGGTCCGACCACGGGTTGGACCGGTCGAACCGGTCCGGGAATGTGTCATCTTCCTCACGTAATACTCGCGCGAATGAACAGTGTTTGGGCAAATTTTGAAGAGGAAATTGACCGGGCAATCGACGATAATCGGACTAATTGACTTGGGCGTTTTATACCCGAGGTAATCATGCGTTGATTAAGTCCGGTTTCGAGGATAATGGCCGCCGGACAAGCTCCGGCGAGCCGACCAAACTCTCGATGACACAAAAGTCAATATTTCCAACCCAGGACGCAATTTGTGCTCGCTTAAGGCTCGACGGACGTTTAACGGTCGTTGGACGGAATCCTAATGATTCCGTCACCGTCCGGCGAGCCTAAACCCGCGTGATTGGCACGTGAGGTGCTCGGCCAAGCTTCACCCGCGCGCGCATTTTTTAAAAAAATTCCGGGTATAAATAGTCAAGAGGATTCTAGAAACCGGAGAGGCTCATTTGGCTCGCGCAACCAACAGAATAGAGAGAGAAAGAGGGAGAGATAGAGAGAGAGGCTCTGAGCGACGGTTTCGCCGGAGCTTTGGACCAAGACCGTGAAATCTTCGCCGCCGCCGTTCCTGGCCAAATCAGGTCATCGGACCACCGCCGGAAGCTTCCTCGAACTTCCAGGATTCGATCGCGCCCGCTCGATTAACCCGCGAGCTCCTAAATCGGTAAGTCCAACTTCGAAGCTCTCTCCCGCACGATCATGGCATCACACTCACACCTGCACGATCATTGAAATTAACGTGTGCGTTTTCATTCTTGAACTTCTCCGACCACCATCGCACCTTCGTTTTGCATCGATTCCTCTCAAAAACCTCGAGTCGAACCTCCTACTCATCGCGGCCCGGTCGGACTTCGGCCAAGCGAATCCAGCAACTGCGGGTTCGATCCGAACCCGAGGTAAGCATCTTGAACTCACCTTGAATGATCCCGAAGCTTGAATTAGGTAGTTATGTGTTGACACCCGAATTTTTAATCAGCTTTCTTTAGTTTTATTTTCCAAAATTCATTAAAAATTCACAAAAAATTAAAAAATTATAAAATCAACATTGGAAGCCTTGGCCAAGCATAAGGAACCAATTTGGAACAAAAAATAATTTTTCATGTTTTTCGCATTTTTTTTAATATTTTCGAAAATAGGAAAATACTTGAAAAATTCATAAAAAATACTTTTCGAGATCGCAAAAATACAGAAAAATGTTCAATATTTTTCTTTTAATTCCTTTTTCATATTGACCTCAAGAAAAATCAAAAATTGAGTTCAATTTTAGGTGTTTCTTCATAATGCCTAAGGTTGAATTTGCATAAAAAATACCAACTGAGTCTTTTTATTTGCAATTTTTGCACATTTTAAGTCTAGACATTCAATTGCAGTCCCTTTGAGCTTCAATTTGATTAATTGCACCCTCAATTGCACGAATTGCGCGAATTAGACAAAAATCCCCAAATTATTTGCGATTAAGTCCCTCAACTTGCCAATTTTTGAAATTAATCTTAATTGAGGGACTATCATGGTAAAATTGGACTGTCACCCTATGTTTTCATACATTTAGAATTGATTGGAATGGGTCTCATGGTCCAATTTGGTCAAATTGACACTCAATTGAACTTTTCCCTAATTTGGGCAAATTGAAAAATTTGGGGTTTTCATGTAAATTGATGGGAACTTTTGGGCAAAACTACTTTTTTAGATAATATTCAGGCCCCCGAGTTCAATTTTGAAATTTAATTGCAAAAATTCCCAGCCAATTTGGTTTAATTTTGAAATTTGCATAAAATTCATCTGCCCGAACCTAGGTTCGGACCGGTCGATCATGGGTCGACCGGGCCGAACCGGTCCGCACAGTACTTCATCTTCCCCAAATTCACCCGTGCCATTTGCAGGTTCAACGATGGACTTTGACGATCAAATTGGAGTTCAATTCGTGCTTAATTGGATCAATAGAGGTGGGGCTTTTGTTCGTCAAGTCAAGATCCGTCGATTGCCACCGCGGCACGGACCAATGATGCCGCCGGAGCACGGCGGAATCGATAGTCAAAGTTCCCGGCGACCGAAAGTCAACCATTTCAAAACCAAGTGCAATTCTTGCTCGTTTTTGACTCAACGGACGTCTAATGGACTTGGACGGAATCCTAGTGATTCCGTCACCGTCCGCGGGCCTGAAATCACGTGGGCGCACGTGAATCACCCTCGGCCAGCTCACGCCCGACGCGCCAAATTTCAAAAGCTCACTATAAAAGCCCGAGGAGGATTCTAGAACGAGAGAGGCTCATTTGTTCGCTCAACACACCAGAATAGAGAGAGAGGGAGTTAGAGAGAGAGAGAGAGCTCTCGACGTCCGCCATTGGTGAAGGTTTGAGCGACTACGTGGATTGCTCGTCAAGCCAATCCAGACAAATCGAGCTTCGCAATCCACTTCGGAAGCTTCACAAAGAGCTCCGGAAAGCGACCGAGCCATTTGGATTAGCCTGCGATCTCCAAATCGGGTAGGTCGAACTTCCGATTCCTCCACCGAGCATCAATGGCATCGCATCGTCTCCGAGCACGATTTTTGAAATTATTGTATGCGTTTTGCTTCCCGAACTACGCTGACCACTTCCGCATATCCATTTTGCCTCGATTTTGCATAAATACCTCCGATCGAGTCCGCGAAATCCAACCTCCATGGCCGAACACCGTCGAAGCTTGCCTAGGCGATTCTAGGCCAAACCAGGTCGATCCGACTGCGGGTAAGGTTTCTAAACCTCCTCCGAGTGAATCCCGTGGTTGAATCGAATAGTTATGCTCTATTTCGTATGATCGAGTTCTCACGATTGTGAAACCGTGTGTAAGCTTGATATATGTTGATCCCTGTGGGTGAAATCACTTAATCTTTGGATATGTTGATCGGGAAGTTTGAGCGAGTCGATCGCCGTTGGTCCGAGGTCATTCCGGCGAGATCTCGCCGTTAGATCTCGCCGGAGATTCTCGGCCGTTCATTTGTTGTCGTCGCAGAGTGAGGAAGACGATGCGAGGCGTGGCGGTCAACAGAGTCAAAGTCCTAGGTGGCATTCGGTGATTAGTCCAAGTCATCGCCGACTCGGCCTAGTCGTTGGCGCGAATAGGCGAGTCGGCCTTGATCCGACGGCTAGGATAAATAGATAAGTTTGATTTACGACGACCGTCGGATCGTTATTTTGTATTTTCGGATATTAGGTATATTAGTTAGAAAATAATAAATAAAAAACGGTGTCGTTTTGAATAAGTGGTGCGGCGTCGTTTAGGACATGTTAGGAATGAACGGCCTGGATTAGATCTAAAGTTTGATCGTAGCCGTCCGTAGTACTAAAGGAAACGTCGTCGTTTTGGGTCTAGAAGAGTTGACGGCTCGATTAGATCTCAAATAGATCGTAGCCGTCCATGCATTTTTTAGATACGGCGTCGTTTTGCTTAAGGTTGAGTCAACAATCCGGATCAATTTTCGGGTTTAATCGCAGCCGTTCTTTTGTTTTGGGATAAGCGACGTCGTTTTGGTGTAAGAGGCCGAAGTGTAGTCGTTTTGTTTGAGCATGAGTCGACGGCCGAGATCAAATCCGAGATTGATCTCGTAGTCCGTTATTTTCTTTTGTATTCGAGATATTAGAAAATATATTAAAAAAAAATAAAAAATATTTAGATAAATGCATATACGGTGTCGTTTTTCTTAGGGTTCGAGCGGGTCATGGGCGGTCGGACCGGGTTGATCGGTCGTTGACCGGGTTGACCCGGTCCGGTTTGTTAATAAAAAATAATAAAAAATAAAAAGAAATTTCCAAAAATCCAAAAAAATTGTAAAAATACTTAGAAAATTCATAAAAATTCCCAGATTTTCATAAAAAATTTCTAAAAAATTTGTAGATCGATTCGGGACTCATAAAGTCTGGATCGAAAATTTTTGAGACTACGAGGGTTGATTAATTTCGATCCGGAAAATTCCCAATATTTTTGAAAAATAAATAAAAATTCAAAAAAAATAGAAAAAATTAGAAAAATTCAAGAAAATCACAAAAAATGAGAAATGGCCACATTCAACTGGCCAAATCGAAATTTTGTGATTTTCGGGTCCCAAACCCCAAAAATGACCATTATACCCTTCCGGGCCATCCGCCCCAAATTTTTACCAAATCACCCCGATACCCAAAATTGATTTTTGTGTGGGCCGATAGGGCCATTTTAGACATATTGAACCTTGATTGATTGATTTGATCGATTGTAATGATTTTGATTGCGCATTATTTTTTGCCGATTGTGATTGATTAGGATAGAAAAATCCCATCTCGTATGAATACTTAGATTTTTTTTTAGGGCCTACCTCACCCGATATCGCATCTCGCATGAAATCTTAGGTTAGAAAAACAATCAACATCGGTAACCGAAAGGGCGTCAAATATGAAACTTGGCGTAACCAAATCCCCCGGACCCAAAATCTCCGGTTTTCGCGGAACCGAACGGTTTCTCCCGACCGCTCGGTAAGGTTTTCCGATCGTACCTTCCAATAAATCGATCGGTGGCGACTCCAAATTGCATGTACATCTCGCACATGCCACCCGACCACACAAGGTCAATTTCGATATTTGAAAAATTTTACCCGACATCGCGATTCGAGTAATGGGTCTTGGGAGAGACTCGCGATCCCCCATGTATATGTCTATAAAAAGGAGGGATCGGCTCGTTAGCCCTATTCCACCCCCGGAAGGAAATTTCCGGGAGGGTCGCGACAGATCGGCGACTCCTACTGGGGATGTACTTTAAGAGGATTTAAGCCGATAAAAATGCTGATTGTTTTCTAACCTCGTTTTGCCGAGATGCTCTTGAAGATGAGGTACGTCCACTAACAAAAAAGTGTTAAATGTTGATGCGAGATGGGAGTTATAAGGGGTGGCGTCTATGCTAACCATTTTTGATGCAGATATGGAGTTTTGGATTGTTTGTTTATTTATGCAAATTTTGAAGCGGTGTTTTGAATATAAATTGTTGTGCATGTCTCGCATATTTTGAGGATCACGACACCGCACACACAAGCGCCTAAACCCGAGCCGCGAAATCACCTTTTAGGTCGCCATAGATAGGGATCGGTATGCGAAGCTCTTGTGTTTGATTGCACTTGGGTTGACCATATTTGATCCCGCTCGCTATGCAAGATTGATGGTCCTACCCACTTGTTGTTTGATTGCGCTTGTGGGCGGCCCATCGATTTGTATAGCGGGAGCCTTTTAGGTCCATACCCGAGCCTTTTTGATTTCTTTAGAGTTAAACCTCACCTGTCTCATGCGCATGCGAAATGGATGGTTGGTATACCTAAAACCAAAAACCAAAAAAAAGTAACATCGGTTGGTAAGGCTTTCTACCCTTTTTATTTTGAACTTGTAAATTTAAATTTTGCATATCATACATTTCCACTACATATCATCACAATTTGTAAGATCGTTTAAGTGATCGGGGTTGAAAGTCAAATTTTCCTTTTTAGGATAGATGGCGCCCCAAAGTCGTGTTGATGCACCCGATGTATTCACATGGAAGCGGAGGACCATTCGACGCGAGGACCGAGTACCCGCTACATTCCGAGTTTTCGGATTTGTTCACGGACGAGAGCTCAACGGACGGAACCGCATCCGTAGCGAGAGTTGCGATTATACCCGATGTGGACGATATTTGGAGCTCGAGCGCGAGAAAGAAAGAATCCGGGAATTGTACATGAAGTTGGCGAGGAAGCCTCATGCTACCAAGACGGCCCCAAAACATTCTCCGATTAAGAAGAAGGAAATCATCACCATATCCTCCGATGATGAAGAAGATATCAAGCTTCCCGAGATAGTAGAGATTTCATCGGATGAGGATACCATTCCCACTTGTCTAGATTAGTACGACTTTGGGGCATTTTCTAGGTTTCATTATATTTTGAGTCTATTATGTACTTTCATCGACATTTATTGTCCGAACATCTCTGGATATTATCATGTTCTATCTTTTTTGACTTTATTGTATTAGACTTGTAAATTTCATGAGTTGTCAATTTGTGAACGACCTTTTTACCCCGATTACGCTTAAACGATCCTAATCAAATTACATGCCATCTTTGGGTGAGATTTGGTCCATAATTACCCTATTTGGCTTATTTGGGTCAAGTGGGAGTAGTTGACCCTCATGTTACCAAAAGATGACATGGAATTTGGTTAGCACATTTGCATCACATTACATGCATATGCATATTAAACTGTGGTAATTGACTTTAGGATCATCATTTTTGCATTCTTAGATCATGGGGAATGGAGACATCAAAGTCATCCCAATACCGCGCAAGGAACTTGCTATATGGTGGGATCGCCTCGACATCGTCAACAAAGCCTATGTGGAAGGACGTTTGGGACGACTTGTAGATTTGATCAAAGTGGAATACCAACCGGCGCTCATTCAAGCACTAGCCAAGGCATGGGACGCACGAACAATGACGTTCAACTTTCGAGGATTGGAATTGACCCCTACGCTTGAGGAGTATACCGCTATTATCGGGGCCAAATTTGAAGAACGTATAGCTCAACCCCCTTTGGACATGGATTCCACTCGTTCGTTATCGAGTTTCCTTCGCCTTAAAACTTCTGAAATTGAAAAAGTTTACAAGTCCAATTCCAACAAGTTCACATTCTCGTTCCTTTTCGATAACTATTCCTCTCTACCCACCGAAACCGGTCATAAATCGGGAAAGGTGTTCATTTTGGCTTTCTTTGCATTCGTTCTATTCCCGACTTCTAGAACTACTTTTGACCCCTCCATAACTCATGTAGCCGACAGGCGTGTTGTCGCTGGGATTATTCGTACATGATCTTAGCCGAGACTTTTCTCTCCCCGAATCGTTCCAAGTCTTCAAAAAAGGCCGTTTTCCAAGCGTCTAGCGGATTACTCCACTTGTGGTTCACCTCTCATATAAAGACTTTCCAACTCCGGGTGGGGTGTTATGAGATCAATGAGCACGTTCACCCCCTTAGATCCTTCCTTAAGTGTCAATCCCTTGTACCCAAATACTCATTCAAAAAGTGGGTTGAGCTATTGGACAATTTGAAACCCGAGCATATTAGATGGCGTTTGACTTGGCCCAAGATCGTAGAAGCTCGCATTTCGGGTATTGAAGATAACCCTATTCCCTTATTGGGATGTACCGGCGCTGTGGCGTATTACCCCATTCGAGTGGTGAGGCAATTTGGAGTTCTACAAGAGATACCACCGGATGTTTGTCCCGGGATTTTCTCATTTGATATGACACGAGGAAAGCTCACTAAGGAAACAAAGGAGTTGTATCGGGCTCGGATCAAGCTTATCCTTCATGCTTTGAAGAACTCCCCGCTGCAACAAGTTGAGTGGCCGGATTATTTGGATAATGAGATGAACATTCACAGAGCTTCCAAGGAGTATATCAAGAAGTTTAAGGAGTATCGCCAATCAATGGTAGAGCCATATGTACCCGAGTGCGTATCTCCTCGGATTGAAGAAGTAGAGTCATATGAGCCAGAGTACATAGTACCATATGTACCGGGAGTAGAACCGTACATTCCCGAAGATCCAGAGCGGTGGATATCGAAGAGGGAGAAGATCCATACTTGTGGGATTCCGATGGACCAGAAGAGCAAGAAGAGTGGAAACGTCCCGACTTGGATAGATCCATTCCTCCATTTAGATTTTACATATTTGTTATCTTTTAGATACTTTTGAACAATTTGGTTTGTAATAAATACATACTATTTCTTTTATGAGCATTTCATGCATACATATAGAAAAGTCAATTACCACGGATCAATGTCTCCAATCCTTTAATATTTCCCATACTGATTTGATATCCCGAAAACAGGTGAGCGATAAATACGAGGACTCGTAGCACAACGCGCAAGTTAAGGATGGAACAAGAAGAGCTCGCACCTCGTGTGGGGTAATCCGGAAAATCAAATGAATGTGATCGCCACAATGGTGGCGGAGATGAAGGCAATGATGATTGCAAGCCAGGGGAGATACCCCGTTGACCCTAACTCTCAAACTCTGCGGGGCCATCCGATGGGGCGAACGCTAATCCGGCGCCCGCCGCTAATCCCACTCGAATCCGGAGAGACCGCCTAAGGATCCTCCCATTGTGATTGATCCGGAGAAAAAGGAGAAGCAAGTCCTCAAAATGGAAGAGGAAATTAAGAGGCTCGCTAAGATCGAAGAGTGTTTGGCGAGTCGGGGTTATGAACTCTCGAGATTCGATAAGGTTGCACCGTTTGAAAAGATAGAGGTTCCCGCTGATTACAAGGAACCAGACTTTGTGAGGAGATATAACGGGACCGGGTGTCCCAAGGCGCACTTGAAGTATTACTTGCGCCGAATGTCGCAGATTCTCCGACAACATTCCACTCTTGGTTAACACCTTCCAGGAAAGCCTATCTCGGGGCAGCCCTGGCGTGGTTCATTGAATTGGAGCCGAGAGGCTCGCCGATTGGGATAAACCGGCGAGACGAGTTCCTTCGGCAATACAAGTTTAACACTCGACCGCCCTAACTAGAGAGGACCTTTTAAGGACCGTAAAAGGAAAGAGCGAGACCGTTCGCGTCTACGCCCGTAGATGGAGAGCACCGGGCCGTGCGAGGTAAAGCCGCCCGTCCCGGAAGAAGAACTAATAGATCTGTTTCTCAAGGCCCTTCCGTTTGAATTTTTCGACAAGCTGAACACCTCCGGGTGTCGGACATTTGCACACCCGATCAAGGTGGCGGAGCGTCATGAGTGGGCACCGAGAGAGAAGAAGATACCCGAGGCGCCTTTCAAACGCCAATACCCTTTGAGAAGGGATATTAGGGAGCAAACTGGAGAAGTAGCTTTTGTCCCTAATCCGCCAAAGCCCAGAAATTTCTCGCCTTCAATTCCTACCCAAGGAACGTCCTCCTGGACCGCTTCCAAACCACCGGAATTCAGAAAGAAAAACCCAGTTGTTTTTACCCCACTACCCCGACCCTTATCCAAATTGTTACCCATGCTATTGGAAAATCGCTTAGTTGCAAAAAAGAGCCACCTCGAGCTCACCCGCCAAGATTTCCTGGGTATGATGAGACCCGGACGTGCGTATACCATATGGGAGAAAGGGGGCATAACGCGGACAACTGTCTCGCTCTGAAGTTCAAGGTGCAAGCATTGATCGACGGAAAAGTTCTGGAGTTTGATAAAGCCGAACCGAATGTACAGCGAGAACCCACTACCCGAGCATCGTGAGGTGAACGCGATCTTTGGAGATGAAGAGGAGGAGGTTCTGGAGTTCATAGTGAATATGGATAAAATGCGGGATATCTTGACATTGGCCTCGCAATACCCGGAAGGAGAGAGTATTTCCGGGAGCAAAAAGAGGCTTGCTTGGAAAAATTGATTAGCTTGGGCGTCATAGGAAGAATGAAAAATGTCGCTTTCAAGGGGACCTACGTGGCGGTGAACATGCTGTCCGAGGAGTTCACGATGAAACCTACGAGGGGAGCTGTTTTAAAAATACCCTCAGGATATTTGATGAGCATCAAAGATGGTCAAGAAATTGAAGAGATAGACGAATATGAAGTCCGTCTGGATAAGGCCCGCCGAGGCGATAGAAGATTTTTGCGAAAGCCCTAGAGAGGGGCGAAATAGTTGATAACCTGGGGGAAGATAGTGGTGGGTACAACTTTAAAGTGCTATATTCGGCGCCCCCGAGTTTCTTTGTCGACTCTGGAGATGTAGTCCCCGATGGGTGGGGTGGAATGGATGACCCCGCAAGCGATGAATTTGTGGGAACGATCGATGAAGTTAAGGACCAAGCGGCTCCTCAAAATGAACAGGAGAATCGAGAGGTCGATATGCGACTTTCTAACTGCAGACGCACATGCGTCATTTAACAACTATGGTAGCAGATTTATCGCAATCGACGACCAAAAGGAATACTATGGCGATAGAAGAAAGCATGCAGATTCCGGAGATACGGCGGACCATGGAGACACAGAATCGAAAGATCGCTCTACTTCAAGAGCAAGGAGATGACGTGTCGAGGAAAATGGATGAGTTGAAGGAGCTGATTACGCCACTTACTCAAGCAAGAAACGTCCCGCCTCAAGGTGTGAACCCGAGAGTGGTCTTCCGCACGAAGTATAATGGCGCTGGGTGTCCTCTCGGCGCATGTCTCATACTATCTTCGCCAAATGGTTGGCCACCAAGAAGATGACGAAACACCGATCCGGAACTTTGGACAAAGTTTAACGGGCCCCGCACTAGCATGGTTTCGAGTTAATTGACCTAGGCCGGGTCCCGAGCTGGGAGGATTTATCGGAGCACTTCTTACGTCACTTTGAAGCTGGGATTAGGGGTTATTTCACTAAGGCTAATTTGTTGAACATCCGGAAAGGTGAAGATGAGAGTTTTGAGCTCTTTGCAAGAAGGTGGAAGAAACACGCTGTGATGGTGCAACCACCGTTGTCGGAGAGAGAAATGCTGGAGTTTGTACTAAAGTCACTTCCGGCGGAATACTTTGATCGCATGTATGCATACACGTACTCATCGTTCCAACATCCGGTGGAGATTGGCATGAGGATTGAAGGGATTATCCCGAGAGTCGAAGAGAAAGGCGAGAGGAATTTCGATGAAGAAAATGCCACGGCTGGTAAGGCCAGGTCCGAACATAACCCCGATGACGTTCATGAGGATGAAATGATTGGGATGGTAGATGCCCCAATTCGTTTTGTGATTGATTTGAACAAAGTTGATAGCTGGGAGTTAGAAGCTTCTAGTTCGGAAAAACCATCAACATCCGAATCACTACCAGAAAAGATCATACCGGTGAGGATTAAATTACCGCTTTGTGGAAGAGTACAACTCAAGGGCGGTTCATTGGGATTATGGAACGGGCGAGATTGACGCCATAATGAGATCCGGAAGATGTTATCCCCCGAGAGAAGTGGATTCCGAAAAGAGAATCCCAACTGCGGAAGAGGTTGAGAAGTTGCAATCGGTCGTGAGGACCGGTGAATATGATGTCGTTGACCAACTGCGGAAGATGCCCGCACGATTTCCTTACTTGGATCTCTTCAAAAATTCTGAAAAGCACAAAGACGCCCTTTTGAAGGTGCTTGGATGAGGTGCATGTTCCAGAGACAATTAAAGAAGTGCAATTGGGAGACTTTGTGGGTGCTATCCTTCTGAAGGACCGAGATATCCTTCTCGGACGAAGACTTCCCGAAAGAAGGGCGGGTCCACAACAAAGCCCTTTACATAGCTGTGAGGTGTCACGGAAAAGAGGTGCCTCACGTCTTAATTGATAATGGTTCCGCTTTCAACCTTGTGTCCACTAAGCACTTTGAGAAGCTTGGGGATCAATGAAGATTTTGTGAAGACATCCAAGGCCACCATCCGATCATTTGATGGAGTCTCCAAGAATGTTGTAGGAGAGATTGAGCTGGACATTGACATTGGACCGGTAACTTTCTCTATACCGTTCCAAGTGTTGGATATTCCAAGCGCCTTCACCCTCGCTCTCCCGGGAAGACCGTGGATTCATGTGTCCGGAGCGGTACCTTCCTCTCTCGCATCAAAAGTTAAAATTTGTGGTCAAAGGTCAGTTGATCACCGTCCATGGCGAGACGGGACATCGAGCGACTTTAAAAGGGATGGTCCCTTACATTGAACCCTCAAAGGAGGAGGAGCTGAGTTATCACACCTTTGACATTGTATCGTCATGCATGTGTCACCAAATGCAAAGGTGGCTATACCAGAGCTTTCGAGACCTGCGACTATGGCGGGAAAAGTGCTACTCTCGAATGGATTTATTCCGGGTCTTTGGATTAGGGAAATATGGTCGGGGAATTCGTAACCCTTTGAATTTGGGCTCAAATGACCACAAGGTTGGTCTGCGGTTATAGCGGAATAGCGGAAAATAACATAGGTCGAGGCCGAGGTCGAAACAATCGTTATGGAGACCGTGGACGCCGTGGACGCCAAGGTAGCCGTTTCATAGGTACCGATGTATGGAAAGCTAGAGGAAAAATGCTCCTAAATCCTTTATTCGAGGTATTTTCTAAAGGAGGCAAATGGCTGGAAGATGAGGACATTTCGAGAATGCAGAGCCAGACTTATTCAACCCGTTCCTGGATAATCGGGTGAACGTGATAATTGAGTGGCTGGACGATGATTTCCCCACCCCCGAGTAAAAGGCTCTTTCCGAACTTTATCTTTTAATGCATTTTGATTACTGCATTTGCTTTAAAGCTTTTTGATGTTTTAGCACCCTTTGGGTCACATGCTGTGATCCAGGAAGTGCAAGATCTTGTATTGTTCTTAGTTGCATTTATTAATGAAAAACATTTCAAATTTGATTACGGACATGTGGAGCAACGGATTGGTCCGATGATGACAATTGATTCTACCGTGAAACTTGAGGCCTGATCCGCCATATGATCTAGGATTTTAAACGGCTTTTGAGAACCAGGATGTCCGGAAGATCGTGGACTAGTTCTCCTTTCCTTATCTAAGAAAATTGAAATTTGAAAGATGTTTTCATGATAGGAATCATGCATCCTTCAATTTTATCATCTTTGAATACTAACCTTTCATGGTGCATTTCGGGCATGTCATCCCACCCATACATAACAGGTTAATATGTGACTCATATCAGCTCGATGACTATGCATGCGAAGTTGATATAGACGAGGTTGATGTGAGCGATATCAAGAAAGAATGGGATTGTTTCGAAGAATCTAAGCCTCCTATTTCTCAAGAACCTATCACTATTAATTTGGGAGATTCATCAAGCGTCAAGGAAGTGAAAATAGGAGGACACCTGTCTGCAGCAGCGGATATTTTAAGAATGACGGTGTTACTCAAGGAATATCAAGATATCTTCGCCCCGGTCGTATGCTGACATGCCGGGTCTAGATCGTGAGATTGTGGAGCATGCTTTGCCCACGGATCCTTCTTGCACACCAAGAAATCAATCACCCGAAGAATGAATCCCGAACGGCGGATAAAATCAAGGAAGAGGTGATGAAGCTCCTTAAAGTTGGATTTATCGAGGCTGTCCCATATGCTGATTGGGTCGCCAATATCGTACCGATTAAGAAGAAGGATGGGAGAATTAGAATATGCGTGGATTATCGGGACTTGAACAAAGCTAGTCCCAAGGATGATTTTCCCCTACCGCACATTGATGTGCTCGTCGACACGATCTTGCGGGTTTTGAATTGTTCTCCTTTATGGATGGATTCTCGGGATATAATCGGATCATGCTGAAGGAAAAAGATAAGATCAAGACCTCATTCACTACACAATGGGGAACTTTTTGTTACAAGGTGATGCCATTTGGGTTGAAAAATGCAGGTGCAACATATCGAGAGGGCTATGGTGACCCTTTTTCATGATATGATACATAAGGAGATCGAGGTCTATGTGGATGATATGATTGCCAAATCCAAGCCTGGAGAAGACCATGTTAAAGTGCTGAAGAAGTTATTTGATCGATTGAGAAAGTATAAGCTCAAGTTGAATCTGCGAAATGCGTATTTGGCGCAAGATCCGGAAAGCTGCTAGGGTTTGTGGTGAGCAGCCGTGGTATTGAAATTGACCCTTCCAAGATTAAAGCCATATGGGAAATAGGAACTCCTGTTCTCGTTAAAGAAGTAAGGGGGTTACTTGGGAAGATTGAATTATATATCCAGATTCATATCCCAACTATCGAAACGGCGAAACCCTTCTTCAAGTTGCTAAAGAAAGGTGCAAAGGTGAAATGGGATGCGGAATGCCAACAAGCATTTGAGAAGATCAAGGAATATCCGGTACAACCTCCGGTATTGGTACCTCCTATCCCCGACGTTCCTTTAACTCTATATCTGACGGTTAATGATGAGTCCTTGGGAGCTTTACTTGCCCAAACTAACCCCAAGGATCGTAAAGAGCGGGCCATATATTATTTGAGCAAAAAGTTTACAACATCTCAAGTCAAATACCCAACAAGGGAAAGGACTTGCGTAGCATTGGTTTGGGTCCTCCACAGATTGAGGCGATATACACTTTGCATTATCATATAGAGCTGGTCACTGAAAATGACCCCATCAAATACCTTTTGGAGAAGCCAACATTGTTGGGAAAGATGGCTAAATGGCAAATACGCTTTCGAGTTCGATATCAAAACCTCTCCCCAAAAATCATTCAAGGGAAGAGCAATTGCTGACATGCTAGCCGAGAATCCTCCTAAGGACGTTTCAGAGCAAAACAAGGGAGGTCAAATCCTCGAATATATCCGAAGACAAATGGACAATGTACTTTGACGGTGCGGTGAACCTCACCGGATCGTGCATCGGGCGTTTTGATATCCCCCGAAGATCAACATTATCCAGTTTCAGCCAAGTTGGTATTCCCCTGTACCAACAACATTTCCGAATATGAAGCCTGCATACTAGGATTACAATTGGCCATCTCATTAAAGGTGAAGAAGCTACTGGTATATGGAGATTCCATGCTAATCATTTTACAAACTCAAGGGGAGTGGAAGACAAAGGATCCCAAGCTTATTCCTTATCATAAATACCTCGAAGAGCCGATCCAACACTTTGAGGAGATTACTTTCGAATATCTGCCGAGAACTCGGAACCATTTTGCTGATGCTTTGGCTACATTATCAACAATGTTACAAGTGCAAAATGGTCTTGAGATAGAGCCATTAAGGATTGATATTTTAGAGCAACCTGCATACCGCATGGTCATTGAAGAGGAACCCGACGAAGAACCGTGGTATCATGACATCAAGAATTACTTATCAAGGGCGAATTCCCGCAGGACGATCAACCGGAAGATAAAAAGTACATAAGCAAGATGGCATCTAAATTTTTCCTCGGCGGACAGATCCTATACAAGAGATCCTTTGACTCGGTCCCGCTGAGGTGCGTGAATTCCAAAGAAGCAAATCTCATTATGAAAGAGATTCATGAAGGGGAATGCGGACCGCATATGAATGGCCACCTCCTCGCCAAAAAGATTATGAGACTCGGGTATTATTGGTTGACTATCGAGTCGGATTGCAACCAGCATGTTAGATCCTCGTCATCAATGCCGGGTATACGGCGACAGGATAAATGCGCCGCCAACCGAGCTACATCAAATGTCGAGCCATGGCCATTCCGCATGTGGGGAATTGATATGATCGGCCCTATCAACCCAAAGGCCTCCAACGGACATCGTTTCATTCTGGTTGCTATTGATTATTTCACCAAATGGATTGAAGCTAGCTCATATGCCAATGTCACCGCGAATAGTGTGGCCAAGTTCATCAAGCGAGATATCATCTCAAGATATGGAGTGCCAAGAGCCATCATTACGGACAATGGCTCAAATTTGAACAACAAGGTAGTCGATCAACTATTGGAACAATTTAAGGTACGACACCTTAATTCTTCGCCTTACCGCCCGCAAATGAATGGAGCTGTGGAAGCGGCAAACAAGAACATCAAGAAGATATTGGCCAAAACTGCTGAGAAATATCGAGATTGGCACGAAAGATTGCCATATGCTCTCATGGCCTACCGAACTTCAATTCGTACTTCAACCGGGGCAACTCCTTACTCTTTGGTATACGGTATGGAAGCAGTCCTACCGGTAGAGGTGGAAATCCCCTCTTTAAGGATTCTGTCTCAAGTAGGGCTCACGGAAGATGAGTGGAGTCGACAGAGACACGAACAATTGAATTTGATTGACGAAAAGCGATTAAGGGCTATCTGTCATGGTCAAAGTTATCAGAAGAAAGTGGCCGTAGCTTTTAACAAGAAGGTTAAACCTAGAAGTTTTGAAGCGGGGATGCTAGTTGTGAAGAAAATGCTCCCAAATGCACAACACCCGGGAGGCAAATTCATGCCAAATTATGAAGGCCCCTATGTGATTCGAAGGTCTTATCCGGGGAGCTCTTATACTTGTAAACATGGATGGAGAAGAATTGGCAAGTCCAGTGAATTCGGATGCCGTGAAGAGATATTTTCCTTGAAATAAATTGAGCTTCGGAGCGGTTGATGAGCAGATATGAGTCACATGAAAATTTTGCATTTGCATGACATCTGCATACATGCATTTGCATACGTTTGTATTTTGTAGGTGGACTGGGAATCATGAAGAACTTTGCAGAGCAACCGATCAAAACAGGGAAGTTATCTGTTACTTTGGATCACGGATTTTGAATATCTTGGACTAATTGTTTCCTTTTGTTCTTTACAGGAAACAGGAGTCGACACCCGAAAGAGGAGACAGGAGTCAACATCCGAAGGAGATAAGAAGAAATCACTTCGGGATTTGAAAATTTGAATATCTTGGACTGATTGTTTCCTTTTGTTTTTACAGGAGACAGAGAGTCAACGTCCGAAGGAGACGAGAAGAAATCGCTTGAACTTAAAATTTTGAATACCTTGGACTGATTGTTTCCTTTTGTTTTTACGAGGAGAAAGCCAATATTTGAAGAAGACAGGTTTGAGGTTCTCTTTCTTTACAAAGAATTTTCATACGCCGTCGTGCTTGAAATTAAAAAAACTTGGAATTATAGAGCCACAAGGCCCTTTCAAAGAAATATTCCTTACAAATTACAGAAACATCTTTTGAATATTATCTTTGATGAGAACATTTGGCAAACGATGAATTTTGATGAAAACGCCCGAGTTTCTATAAAAGGGCATGCTTTGAAAGCTTTTCAAAAGAATGATCCTTCAAATGAAAAGAGGCAAACTTTGTCCTTAAACACGTCCCCGACACACTTGAGCGATGAGTGAGAGTGATAGAGCGAAAGAGCTTAATTTTGGGACGTAGGGATCATTCGCGGTGATTACATGGATTTAAATGATGAAAGGCATTTCCATTTCAAAATTATCCATACACATTTGTATCCCTTGATAACCACTCCGAGCCAAAAAGGGAGAATTTTATGAATATAACCCTGTCAAGAACCACCCCACAATGTGGCATATTTGGAGGTTCATTGGATGATTCCTTGGAGAAAAGGTCGGGTAAGACTTTATTGTACTGACCTGCATCAATCTTTTTGTGATTAGCTTCAGGTGATTTACGGCAAAGACTTGGAACACCTCAAAGTGAAGAAAAGCATCTCATTTCTATATCCCAAACACTTACCCTTTGAAAAGCCAATTTGAGCCTTTGAATATTCATTTCTAAACCCTTGTTGGTGATCACCCCCCACACTGGGGCAAAGCAAAGGAATTACCAGCAATGAGTCAAAAAGCATGATCGGAAGAATTTTGATACTGGTCTCAAAAGAGCCGGTCGGTGCGAAAATGATGAAGAATGAAAGGGCTAGAAAAAGCAAAGTGCCTGGTAAAAGCAAGGCCAAAGCCCATGAAAAGAGCATCCCGAAAAGGGGCAAATCCTAAAGAAAAATCATTAAGATGAAAAGAGGAAAATCCTCAAAATCAATTGGAAAAAGAATGATCGTGAATCTTCCGCAAAAGGCAAATGAAAGCTGGAGAAATGTCAAGGTGATCACCAAAGTTCACCCTCTTTTGAAAATATGGCCGTTCTTAAAGAGCCCACCTTAAACCAAAATACAACCTGTCACCGGAACTTTTCTGATCTAAGAGGTGTTTCAGGTCGATGCAAGAAATCATACGAGAAGCTACCGCTTAAAGGGGTAAGTACAATCCTGTCTTATCATGACTTCGGGGTTCTTGACTTGTAGACCCGAAGAAACTATTGTTGATCAAAATTCATTTCTAAACTTCAAAATGAATATCCTTTGAAAAGCCTTTGACCTGGCCTGAATTACGGTCCCTTTTAAAATGCCTTCTCCGATTAGTCGATTGTATGAATCTCGAATGATCTCGAAACCTCGAGGTTAGGTTTCTCGTGAGCGAGATTTGAATTTTAAGAAAAGCCTTCCTAAATGGTGAGAAGCCCTCTTGGATGAAGGAAAATCCTTTTGAAAATTTTTTAAAACAACCTTTTTGAAGAACACTCGGGATGTGTCATTCAAAATCCATCCCCAATGGAGATTTGAAATTGTGATTGGAGACATTTCCCTCACAAATACACTTTGAAAATTTGTCTAGAATTCTTGAATTTTTTCCAAGAACTTAAAGTTGTCATACTAATGATGTTTGATTGAACTTTCTGCGGGTTCCCCGGTGACCCCAAATCCTCGGAAAAGTTGCATTTTAAAGATTTGATTAACTTGGATTTTCTGCGGTCTTTTGGCATCCCCGGGTCCTCGGATCCTCTCGCTTATTTGAAAATTTGAAATAGGGTTTGAGCTCGTAGGTACACTAGTCAACCTAGGTCCTCGGATGGCACCCTCTCGGACGGTTAGTAGCTGGAGAGACGAAAACCGATCTGCTTATTTGAAAATTTGAAATAGGGTTTGAGCTCAGAGGGTACACTAGTCAACCTAGGTCCTCGGATGGCACCCTCTCGGACGGTTAGTAGCTGGAGAGACGAAAACCGATCTCGCTTATTTGAAAATTTGAAATAGGGTTTGAGCTCAGTAGGTACACTAGTCAACCTAGGTCCTCGGATGGCACCCTCTCGGACGGTTAGTAGCTGGAGAGACGAAAACCGATCTCGCTTATTTGAAAATTTGAAATAGGGTTTGAGCTCAGTAGGTACACTAGTCAACCTAGGTCCTCGAGATGGCACCCTCTCGGACGGTTAGTAGCTGGAGAGACGAAAACCGATCTGCTTATTTGAAAATTTGAAATAGGGTTTGAGCTCTGTAGGTACACTAGTCAACCTAGGTCCTCAGATGGCACCCTCTCGGACGGTTAGTAGCTGGAGAGACGAAAGCCGATCCGCTTTTTAGATGGTGAGTCCCCGCATGGAGGATAGCCAATCTCTTTTAAATAGGTGAAACCCCTTTGTTACAAGGGTGAACCTCCCCCTCGAACGGTTAGTAGTTTGGAGAGACGAAAGCCGATCCGCTTTTTAGATGGTGAGTCCCCGCATGGAGGATAGCCAATCTCTTTTAAATAGGTGAAACCCCTTTGTTACAAGGGTGAACCTCCCCCCCTCAGACGGTTAGTAGCTGGAGAGACGAAAGCCGATCTGCTTTTTAGATGGTGAGTCCCCGCATGGAGGATAGCCAATCTTTTTTTTGAATAGGTGAAACCCCTTTGTTACAAGGGTGAACCTCCCTTTCAGACGGTGAGTAATTTGGAGAGACGAAAGCCGATCTGCCCCCCTTTTTTTTAAATGATGAATCCCTAGTGGATAGTCAAACCCATTTTAAATAGGTGAAACCCCTTTGTTACAAGGGTGAACCTTCCTTCCAAATCTTCAAACCACCGCTCGACACCGGACGGACGCCGACCATTGCGGAATCGCGCCAAACCGTCCACAGGTAATTCCGTACACTCGACTTTTCAACCTCAGATCAACAAATCTCAAACCATAGACAGGGTGAGCTACGGGTAAGTCTCTCTCTTCTCATTGCTCTTTCACATAAGACGAGCATGAACTCAAATAATTCCCCACGAGTTAGAGCTTTAACAAAGAAAGGTAAAGCAATCGAATGTCAAGACTAGTTTTCTTTAGATTTTTCCCCAGCAGAGTCGATTAAGGATCCAGGTGTCACCTTGTCTTTGAAAGCAACCTCTGACCGAGATTACTTTCAAAGAGGGGCAAAATTGACACCCGAATTTTTAATCGCTTTTCTTTAGTTTTATTTTCCAAAATTCATTAAAAATTCACAAAAAATTAAAAAATTATAAAATCAACATTGGAAGCCTTGGCCAAGCATAAGGAACCAATTTGGAACAAAAAATAATTTTTCATGTTTTTCGCATTTTTTTTAATATTTTCGAAAATAGGAAAATACTTGAAAAATTCATAAAAAAATACTTTTCGAGATCGCAAAAATACAGAAAAATGTTCAATATTTTTCTTTTAATTCCTTTTTCATATTGACCTCAAGAAAAATCAAAAATTGAGTTCAATTTTAGGTGTTTCTTCATAATGCCTAAGGTTGAATTTGCATAAAAAATACCAACTGAGTCTTTTTATTTGCAATTTTTGCACATTTTAAGTCTAGACATTCAATTGCAGTCCCTTTGAGCTTCAATTTGATTAATTGCACCCTCAATTGCACGAATTGCGCGAATTAGACAAAAATCCCCAAATTATTTGCGATTAAGTCCCTCAACTTGCCAATTTTTGAAATTAATCTTAATTGAGGGACTATCATGGTAAAATTGGACTGTCACCCTATGTTTTCATACATTTAGAATTGATTGGAATGGGTCTCATGGTCCAATTTGGTCAAATTGACACTCAATTGAACTTTTCCCTAATTTGGGCAAATTGAAAAATTTGGGGTTTTCATGTAAATTGATGGGAACTTTTGGGCAAAACTACTTTTTTAGATAATATTCAGGCCCCTGAGTTCAATTTTGAAATTTAATTGCAAAAATTCCCAGCCAATTTGGTTTAATTTTGAAATTTGCATAAAATTCACATCTCGAACCGGTTCGGACCGGTCTCGATCGCCCGGTCGGACCGGGCCGAACCGGTCCCGATCAGCAAACTTCATCTTCCCCAAATTCACCCGTGCCATTTGCAGGTTCAACGATGGACTTTGACGATCAAATTGGAGTTCAATTCGTGCTTAATTGGATCAATAGAGGTGGGGCTTTTGTTCGTCAAGTCAAGATCCGTCGATTGCCACCGGCGGCACGGCCAATGGCCGCCGGAGCACGGCGGAATCGATAGTCAAAGTTCCCGGCGACCGAAAGTCAACCATTTCAAAACCAAGTGCAATTCTTGCTCGTTTTTGACTCAACGGACGTCTAATGGACTTGGACGGAATCCTAGTGATTCCGTCACCGTCCGGCGGGCCCGAAATCACGTGGGCGCACGTGAATCACCCTCGGCCAGCTCACGCCCGACGCGCCAAATTTCAAAAGCTCACTATAAAAGCCCGAGGAGGATTCTAGAACGAGAGAGGCTCATTTGTTCGCTCAATACACCAGAATAGAGAGAGAGGGAGTTAGAGAGAGAGAGAGAGCTCTCGACGTCCGCCATTGGTGAAGGTTTGAGCGACTACCGTGGATTGCTCGTCAAGCCAATCCAGAGCAAATCGAGCTTCGCAATCCACTTCGGAAGCTTCACAAAGCAGCTCCGGAAAGCGACCGAGCCATTTGGATTAGCCTGCGATCTCCAAATCGGGTAGGTCGAACTTCCGATTCCTCCACCGAGCATCAATGGCATCGTACTGTTCCGAGCACGATTTTTGAAATTATTGTATGCGTTTTGCTTCCCGAACTACGCTGACCACTTCCGCATATCCATTTTGCCTCGATTTTGCATAAATACCTCCGATCGAGTCCGCGAAATCCAACCTCCATGGCCGAACACCGTCGAAGCTTGCCTAGGCGATTCTAGGCCAAACCAGGTCGATCCGACTGCGGGTAAGGTTTCTAAACCTCCTCTCGAGTGAATCCCGTGGTTGAATCGAATAGTTATGCTCTATTTCGTATGATCGAGTTCTGCGATTGTGAAACCGTGTAAGCTTGATATATGTTGATCCTGTGGGTGAAATCACTTAATCTTTGGATATGTTGATCGGGAAGTTTGAGCGAGTCGATCGCCGTTGGTCCGAGGTCATTCCGGCGAGATCTCGCCGTTAGATCTCGCCGGAGATTCTCGGCCGTTCATTTGTTGTCGTCGCAGTGAGGAAGACGATGCGCGGGCGTGGCGGTCAACGAGTCAAAGTCCTAGGTGGCATTCGGTGATTAGTCCAAGTCATCGCCGACTCACTCGGCCTAGTCGTTGGCGCGAATAGGTCGAGTCACCTTGATCCGACGGCTAGGATAAATAGATAAGTTTGATTTACGACCGTCGGATCGTTATTTTGTATTTTCGGATATTAGGTATATTAGTTAGAAAATAATAAATAAAAAACGGTGTCGTTTTGAATAAGTGGTGCGGCGTCGTTTAGGACATGTTAGGAATGAACGGCCTGGATTAGATCTAAAGTTTGATCGTAGCCGTCCGTAGTACTAAAGGAAACGTCGTCGTTTTGGGTCTAGAAGAGTTGACGGCTCGATTAGATCTCAAATAGATCGTAGCCGTCCATGCATTTTTTAGATACGGCGTCGTTTTGCTTAAGGTTGAGTCAACAATCCGGATCAATTTTCGGGTTTAATCGCAGCCGTTCTTTTGTTTTGGGATAAGCGACGTCGTTTTGGTGTAAGAGGCCGAAGTGTAGTCGTTTTGTTTGAGCATGAGTCGACGGCCGAGATCAAATCCGAGATTGATCTCGGCCGTCCGTTATTTTCTTTTGTATTCGAGATATTAGAAAATATATTAAAAAAATATAAAAAATATTTAGATAAATGCATATACGGTGTCGTTTTTCTTAGGGTTCGAGCGGGTCATGGGCGGTCGGACCGGGTTGATCGGTCGTTGACCGGGTTGACCCGGTCCGGTTTGTTAATAAAAAATAATAAAAAAATAAAAAGAAATTTCCAAAAATCCAAAAAAATTGTAAAAATACTTAGAAAATTCATAAAAATTCCCAGATTTTCATAAAAAATTTCTAAAAAATTTGTAGATCGATTCGGGACTCATAAAGTCTGGATCGAAAATTTTTGAGACTACGAGGGTTGATTAATTTCGATCCGGAAAATTCCCAATATTTTTGAAAAATAAATAAAAATTCAAAAAAAATAGAAAAAATTAGAAAAATTCAAGAAAATCACAAAAAATGAGAAATGGCCACATTCAACTGGCCAAATCGAAATTTTGTGATTTTCGGTCCCAAACCCCAAAAATGACCATTATACCCTTCCGGGCCATCCGCCCCAAATTTTTACCAAATCACCCCGATACCCAAAATTGATTTTTGTGTGGGCCGATAGGGCCATTTTAGACATATTGAACCTTGATTGATTGATTTGATCGATTGTAATGATTTTGATTGCGCATTATTTTTTGCTGATTGTGATTGATTAGGATAGAAAAATCCCATCTGTATGAATACTTAGATTTTTTTTTAGGGCCTACCTCACCCGATATCGCATCCGCATGAAATCTTAGGTTAGAAAAACAATCAACATCGGTAACCGAAAGGGCGTCAAATATGAAACTTGGCGTAACCAAATCCCCCGACCCAAAATCTCCGGTTTTCGCGGAACCGAACGGTTTCTCCCGACCGCTCGGTAAGGTTTTCCGATCGTACCTTCCAATAAATCGATCGGTGGCGACTCCAAATTGCATGTACATCTCGCACATGCCACCCGACCACACAAGGTCAATTTCGATATTTGAAAAATTTTACCCGACATCGCGATTCGAGTAATGGGTCTTGGGAGAGACTCGCGATCCCCCATGTATATGTCTATAAAAAGGAGGGGATAGTCTCGTTAGCCCTATTCCACCCCCGGGAAGGAAATTTCCGGGAGGGTCGCGACATTATGCTATGTGTGATGAGATTAGGTTCTGAGAAATTGATACCGTGCAAGCTTGATTGAGGTTGATTCCGTGGATGGAATTGCTTAGTTTTTGGATATGTTAATACGGACGTTGATACGAGTCGATCGGTCCCGGTTTAGAGTCATTCCGGCGAGATCTCGCCGTTGGATCTCGCCGGAGAGCTCCCGACCGTCCATTTTGCGTCGTCGCGAGGTAGGAGACGAGCCGACGTGGCTCGGTCAAATGGTCAAAGGTCCACGTGTCTTGCTCTGGTTGGTCCAAGTGGTCGCCGACTCGGCTCGGCCGTTGGGGCGGACGAGCCGAGTCGATCTGATCGGACGGTCACCATAAATAATTGATTTCAATTCTAGGCCGTCGGATCCGTATTTTCGTATTTTAGGATATTAGGTTATTAGATAGAAAATAGAAATAATCAAAAGCGACGCCGTTTTTTATTAGATTAGGAACGGACGGTCCGCATTGAATCTAGGTTAGATCGTGACCGTCCATGCATTTGGGCCGATCCGGCGTCGTTTTGAGCAGAGATAGGTCGACGGCTCGGATTAGGTCGAGAACGAATCTCGGCCGTTTGTTTGTTTAAAAGATGCGACACCGTTTAGGAATGAGAGTCGAGTACGTCGTCGTTTCGTACTCAGAGTGAGTGAACGGCTCAGATCGAGCCAAAGGATTTAATCGTGGCCGTCCAGGATACTAAAGAACGCGACGTCGTTTTATGTGGATGGACCGAAGCGTCGTCGTTTTGATTAGGGTAGAGTCATTGGCTGAGATTGATTTAAGAGTTGATCTCAGCCGTCCATTTCTTTTATATATTTTCGAATAATAGGAAATTAGTTTAGAAAATCAAAAAGAAAATCAAATAAATAGGGTACGACACCGTTTTAGTATTGTCGAGCGGGTCAGTGGGCGGTCGGACCGAGTTGACCGGCCGTTGACCGGGTTGACCCGGTCCGATT
The DNA here is from genome assembly GCF_020921035.1 of Rhodamnia argentea. NCBI lineage: Eukaryota > Viridiplantae > Streptophyta > Magnoliopsida > Myrtales > Myrtaceae > Rhodamnia > Rhodamnia argentea. Next base: position 32,053,770 of record NC_063153.1, on the reverse strand, counting down.
TATTAATAAAAAATAATAAAAAATAAAAGAAATTTCCACAAAAATCCAAAAAATTGCAAAAATACCTAGAAAATTCATAAAAATTCCCAGATTTTCACAAAAAATTTCTAAAAATTTGTAGATCAATTCGGGACTCATAAAGTCTGGATCGAAAATTTTGAGACTACGAGGGTCGATCTATGTCGATCCGGAAAATTTCCAATATTTTTGAAAAACAAATAAAAATTCCAAAAAAAAAAAAAAAAAAAAAGAAAAATTCAAGAAAATCACAAAAAATGGGAAATGGCCACATTCAACTGGCCCGACCCCAATTTTGTGATTTTCGGGTCCGTAACTCCCAAAAATGACCATTTTATCCTTCCGGGCCTTCCGCCCCAAATTTTCACCAAATCATCCCGAAAATCAAATTTGAATTTTGTGTGGGTCGATAAGGCCAATTTAGACATGCCAAACCTTGATTGATTTGATTTGATTGATTGCGATTATATTGATTGCGCATTTAATTTTCATGATTGTGATTGTTAGGAATAGAAATTTCCCATCCGCATGTATACCTAGAACCGTTAGAACCTACCTCACCCGATATCGCATCTGCATGAACTCCTAGGTTAGAAAAACACTCAACATCGGTAACCGAAAGGGCGTCGATTAAAATTTCGGCGTAACCAAGTCCCCGGACCCAAAAATCTCTGGTTTTCGCGGAACCGAACGATTTCTCCCGACCGCTCGGTAAGGTTTTCCGATCGTACCTTCCAATAAATCGATCGGTGGCGACTCCAAATTGCATGTACACCTCGCACATGCCACCCGACCACACAAGGTCAATTTCGATATTTGATAAATTTTACCCGACATCGCGATTCGAGTAATGGGTCTTGGGAGAGACCCGCGATCCCATAAAAAATATATATATAAAAGGGGGATCGGCTCGTTAACCCCACTCACCCCGCCCGGGATTTTATCGACCGACGGAGAGGGTCGCGACATATACAAATCGATGGGCCGCCCACAAGCGCAATCAAACAACAAGTGGGTAGGACCATCAATCTTGCATAGCGAGCGGGATCAAGTATGGTCAACCCAAGTGCAATCAAACACAAGAGCTTCGCATACCGATCCCTATCTATGGCGACCTATAAGGTGATTCGCGGCTCGGGTTTAGGCGCTTGTGTGTGCGATATCGTGATCCTCGAAATATGCAAGACATGCACAACAGTTTATATTCAAAACACCGCTTCAATATTTGCATAAATAAACCAACAATCCAAAACTCCATATCTGCATCAAAAATGGTTAGCATAGACATCCCCCCTTATAACTCCTATCTACATCAACATTTAACACTTTTGTTAGTGGACGTACCTCATCTTCAAGAGCATCTGCAAAAAAACGAGGTTAGAAAGCAATCAACATTTTTATCTGCTTAAGTCCTCTTATGAATTCCCCAAAGAAGTCGCCGGTTTGTCGCGACCCTTCCTCCCAAAAAAAAAAAAAAAAAATTAACGAGTGAAGGTTAACGAGCCGATCCCTCTTCACAATTTTTATAGGAGACCCCGGTTGTCGGCGGGGTGTCTTTTAGGATCGCGGGTCTCTCCCAAGACCCATTACTCGAATCGCGATGTCGGGTAAAATTTATAAAATATCGAAATTGACCTTGTGTGGTCGGGTGGCATGTGCGAAGTGTACATGCAATTTGGAGTCGCCACCGATCGATTTATTGGAAGGTACGATCGGAAAACCTTACCGAGCGGTCGGGAGAAACCGTTCGGTTCCACGAAAACCAGAGATTATTGGGTCCGGGGACTTGGTTACGCCGAAATTTTAATCGACGCCCTTTCGATTACCGATGTTGAGTGATTTTCTAACCTACGAGTTCATACAGATGCGATATCGGGTGAGGTAGGTTCTAAGAGTTCTAGGTATACATGCGGATGGGGATTTTCTATCCTAACAATCACAATCAGAAAATTTAATGCACAATCAAAATCAACACAAGCAATCAAATCAATCAATTAAGGTTTGACATGTCTAAAATGGCCCTATCGGCCCACACAAAAATCAAATTCGGGTTTCGGGGTGATTTGGCGAAAATTTGGGGCGGAAGGCCCGGAAGGGTAGAATGGTCATTTTTGGGAGTTCGGGACCTGAAAATCACAAAATCGGGGTCGAGCCAGTTGAATGTGGCCATTTCTCATTTTTTGTGATTTTATGGAATTTTTCTAATTTTTTCTATTTTTTTGGAATTTTTATTTATTTTCTAAAAATATTAGGAAATTTTCCGGATCGACATTCATCGACCCTCGAAGTCTCAAAAATATCGATCCAGACTTTATGAGTCCCGAATCGATCTACAAATTTTTAGAAATTTTTTGTGAAAATCAGGGAATTTTTATGAAATTTCTAGGTATTTTTGCAATTTTTTGGATTTTTTGGAAATTTCTTTTTATTTTATTTTATTTTTTTTATTAATAAACCGGACCGGGTCAACCCGGTCCGACCCGACTCAGACTCACTCTAGGCTAAACGGTACCGTATTCCTATTTTCCTATTTATTTTTGAATTTTCTGAACTATTTTCTAATTATCCGAATATATACAAAAGAAATGGACGGCTGAGATCAATCTGCGAATCAATCTCAACCGTTAACCCTTTACTAAACGAAACGGTGTCGCTTCGGCTTAATATATGGACGGCCACGATCTAACCTAGGATCTAATATGGGTCGTCGACCTGCTAAGCTATAAAACGACATCGTATTCATTAAATGAACGGACGGCCACGAACTAAACCGGACACAATCCGAGCCGTCTATTCCTCTATGACCTAAACGACGACGTTCACCTAAACTAAGACGGCACCGTTTTGATTTTCTAAATTTCCATCTAATATAAACTAATTTCCGAAATCAAAAATACAGATCCGACAACTGAAAATTAAATCCACCGATTTATCTCGGCCGTCGGATCGATCTCGAGTCGGCTTGTTCGCGCCAACGGCCGAGCCGATCCAGATCCGAGCTAGACCTGTAAGCAGATGACACCTGGACCTTTGACTCGCTGACTCGGGCCACGTCATCGTCTTCAACCTTCCGCCGGCGAGACAATGGACGGCCGAGAGCTTTCGGCGACGATCCGACGGCGAGTTCTCAACCAAATCTCATGAAACCGACTCCTATTAACTCGTATCAACTTCTAGTTTAACATATATCAGAATCGAGCAAGATCATCAACTAAATCTCAAGAACCGGACTACATACAGTCGCGACATCTAGAGCTTCAACCAAGCAATATCTAGCAGGATAAGCTAATTATTTCATACAATCGCACAATCGGGAGTTGTAGAAGCTTACCTCGAGTTCTGATTGAACTCGCATAGGCTAGAAATGCCCGGCCGGTGTTCGGCCAAGCCGAGGTGTATCGGAGGCTCGACTCGGGTTAATCACGAAAAATCAATGCACAAAGAGGATGCAATCGTGGTCGGTGATGTGAGAGGACAAAAACGTACACACTAATTGATAGGATTACACTCGCGAAGGCGAGTTGCCATTGACACACGTTAGGATGATCGAGAAGTCTACTTACCGTTTTTGGAGATCTCGGGTTGAATGAGCTGGGTCGATCGACTCCCGGAAGTCCGAGGAAGCTTCCGGCGGTGGTTCGGTGACTCGATTCGGCTTGAATCACCCGGGCCGAAGTAGCACAGCTTTGAACTAAGTCTCCGGCGAGGGCGTCGCTCGAGAGTTTCTCTCTCTAATCCTCTCCCTTTCTCTCTCTATTCGGGTAGTCGAGCGAACAGAATGAGCCCCCTCTTTTGTTCTAGAACCTCTTGGTCTTTTATACTCGTTTTTTTGAATTCTCGCGCGCACGGGAGCTTGAGTTGGCGACGTCCTCACGTGCTAATCACATGCCAATCGGCCCGCCGGACGGTGACGGAATCATTACGATTCCGTCCAAGTCTGTTAGAAGTCCGTCGAGCCTAAAACAAGCACAAATTGCACTTAAGCTTGAAAATATTGACTTTCGGACGCCGGCGCCTTTGACCTTCGATTCCGCCGTGCTCCGGCGGTCATTGGCCATGCCGCCGGTGGCGTTCGACGCTTCTTGACTGCGCACAACAAAAGCCCTAATATAACTAGTTCAATTAGGCACGAATTGACCTTCAATTTGGCTGTTGAAACTCGTCCAGCAATTCTGCACTTCGCGCGAGTCGTGCGAGGAAGACGACATCATGTCTGGACCGTTTGACCGGGTCCGACCGGCGGCCGACCGGGTCGAACCTAGGTTCAAGACAAGTGTTCCCCGTACAATTTTCGAAATTAATCAAAATTGGCTAGGAATTTTTGCAATTAAACCTTAAAATTGGACTTAGGGGCTTGGATATTATCTAGGAATGCAATTTTGCCCAAAATTTCTAATCAATTTGCACAAAAGCCCCAAAATTTTCAATTTGCTCAAATTGGGGAAAATGTCAATTGGACGTGTAATTGACCAAATTGGACCACGAGACCCATTCCAATCGATTTATAATGCATGAAAACATAGGGGGACGGTCCAATTTTACTATGATAGTCCCTCAATTAAAAGTAATTTCAAAAATTGGCCAATTGAGGGACTAAATTGCAAATAATTTGGGGATTCTTGTCTAATTCGTGCAATTCGTGCAATTGAGGGTGCAATTGATCAAATTAAAGATCAAAGGGACTGCAATTGAATGTTTAGACCTAAAATGTGCAAAAATTGCAAATAAAAAAACTTAATTGGTATTTTTTGTGAAAATTCAACCTTAGGCATTATGAAGAAACACCTAAAATTGAATTCAATTTTCAATTTTTCTTGAGGTCAATATGAAAAGGGTATTAAATGAAAAATATAGGACATTTTTGTGTATTTTTGTGACCTCGAAAAGTATTTTTTATGAATTTTCAAGTATTTGCCTATTTTCCGAAAATGTTAAAAAATGTGAAAAATATGAAAAATTATTTTTTGTTTCAAATTGGTTCCTTATGCTTGGCCAAGGCTTCCAATGTTGATTTTATAATTTTTTTTTATTTTTTGGTGGATTTTTAGGAATTTTTGAAAATAAAACTAAAGGAAAATCGACTAAAAATTCGGGTGTCAACACCCCGCCTATATAGCTCCTCATAGTTCTGCAGGTCCAAAGCCACCAGTTGGCTACGGAGGTCAGGTTGTAGCCCATCTCTGAATCTTCTTGCCTTATCTAAAGGATTATCAACCATCCGCGGAGCATACTTAGACGACCTTGCAAACTCCGCTTCATATTCCTCGATCGTCATGTTGCCTTGACGTAAGTTCCGAAATTCAACTAACTTCTGCTCCCGAGCAGCTGCAGAGAAGAACTTCCCAATGAATGCCTCAAAGAATGCATTCCAATTAGGCACCACTCCTTCGGGGAAAACGGTCACTCTCGTAGCCCTCCACCAATCATGGGCAATCTCTTGGAGTTGGTACACCGCCAATGTCACTTTTTCAGCGTCAGAACATCCTAGAACCGTGAAGCATTTCTCAATCTCCTCAATCCAACGAGGAGCCATCTCCGGGTCTCCTTTCCCGTCAAACCTAGGTGGCTTCGGTTTCAGAAATTGCTCCACCATCTAACCCATGGCCCTATGAGGGTTCTCTTGAGCAGGAGCATTACCACCTCCATTTCCCCGGCCATTGTTTCCATTATTCCCGTTGTTCCCTAACGCCGCATTAATCGCAGCAACGGCGGCCTCAGCAGCTTGAGCTATTATCGTGGCCCTATCCTCGGCTTGTTGTGCCACGCAGGCAGCTCTTTCCCGAGCCTCGCCTACCCATCGCCTCTCCTATCTGCTCCAAGGTCCTAATCACACCGTCCAGCCTTGGATCTTCTACTGGTGGGGCCCTCGAGCTAGACGCTCCTCTAATACCTCTATTGCGGTTGCTCATCTCAGCAAGGTTTCACTACACCCGATAACTACAATTTTTCCCGGGGATCGGGGCCTAAGCCAAACACTCACGTCTATCTACCATCAACTAACATTTCAGGATCCCTCACAATCATCAGGCAGACAAACCAAGAGGTACTCAATCAAGCATACCAGGCCAAGAAAAACAAACAACATAGCCATCAAATCATGGCATCTCAAGCAACCATGGCATCACAACAAAGATTCTCGATCGTACCTCCGGTCCAGCCGCATCTACAGCTTAGTGAAAACATCACAAACAACCCAGCACTTCATAGAGCAATCATAGCTAATTCACACAATAGTTTAGTACAAGGACTTGATACCGGGCCAATCCACATGCGCCATTTCAAATGACATGCTTTTGCGCCTAAGACTCATAACCACCTAAGGTCATAACTAATGGTCGTTCCAAAGTCATTCCTCCTTATCACTCCAACACTCGATCGATGTGGATCGAGCTAGCCTCGCTCCGATACCACTTCAATGGGGATGTCACGCCCTGTGTCCTCCGAGCGCGCCAACATCCCTCGTTGTCGAAGAAATCTCGCAACTCACCGGGATCGCAAACGGACGTAAAACACGCGAGATGCAAATGCAAGCGGAAGCAATGAAAACAAACCCGATAATGAATATAGAATGACCTTAGAATATAACACCAAAATACATATAACATAGCCGGGTAAGTTCAAGGTTCATACGGACCACCGTAAATAAAACGACTACGACTCAAGGATACGGCACGGGGACACAAAAGGAAACTCCCTAAACATAACCACCCGTCGACACACGAGGGTCCAAAAGCGAGGATAAGGACCTCTACACACCTAAGGGTCGGGCGTCATCATCAGAAGTAAACTCGGCAGGGGGGGAGCGTACTCCGGGGAGAAACTCGTCACGATGGCTCCACTAAACGCCCGCTCAGGCTCCTCCCATGGCTCCTCCTCCGGCACCTCTTTCAGGTCCTCCTCTAGATCAGACGCCTCCTCGGGTATCGCCTCTTCTTCTGGTTCGGACTCCTCTTCGGGTTCCTCCATCTCCCGGTCATGTGCTGGATCCACGACGTGAACTACGTTCGGGACAGGCTCGGGAAGCATCGTGGGTCCATCGGCAGGCTCATCCGGTTCCAAGATCCCTCCATCCAGGAGCGGGAGTCCAGGTATGGGAGACCTCGGCTCGGGGATCGGTCCAACTACGGGTCCAAGGATAGGGAGTCTCGAAGGTGAAGCTATCGGGAGTCTAGGTCCGGCGGCATCCAAGACGTGCTCGGGAATCACCTCCTCCCTCAAAGGTCCGGATAAATAGTCCCCATCCTTATAAGTCCAAAAGAGGAAGGAATAAGGGGTCAAGTATCCTCTCGCGTCATCGATCCACGAGGTGCTAACCCTCCGATAATACGTCCGATCTAGTCCCACTCTATACTCGGTAATCACGGGCTCAAACCGAGTCGGTAGTCCAAAAAGTAGCGGCATCGCGGCGATTAGGGTCGAGGGTCCGAAAATGTTGGTCCCACAGAGGGGTGAGATCGACATCTCGGTAAGCGAAGCCTAACCTATCCTAAGGTCCTAGTACCTCCCGACAAAACACGGCATGCAAACAATGCAATCCAAACAGCAGACAGTGGTCAATTCAAAGTGCACAAATAAAGCAATCATGTACAGGACCACCCAGAACATGCCAAATCACACAAGTCGATCCTCGTACCATAGGGTTCACATACCACCTCCATAATTTAGTATCATAATCTCATATATCAAGTACAAGCCTCGGACTCTTAGGAACACGGCATTGTACGTATAAATACAGATATTTTTGTGTGCACACTGGGGTCTCAGACACTTAGGAATACGCCCCATTTATTCAATGGTCTCGGACACTTAGGAACACGACCGAATTAAGTCTCGGACAATTGGGCGAACACGGCATACTATACGGCCTCGGACGCCTCAATTGAACACGACTTTATAATCTCATGTATAGGTCATACACAAAGGGCCTCATGCCCTAATATCACAATATTGCAATTCCACAATTACTTGGGCTATTTAGCATGTCAATACCATCACGAGCTCGAATCGGGCCAATTGCCACATATCGCCTTACAAGGCCAATCATGCAATTACAAGGGGTCTCACACTAGCTAAGACATCACAATATCACATAAAATGCATTTAAAGCACCCCCAATTCAGAATTACTACTTTTGATACCAACGGTCCCAATCGAGTGAATTCCACGTCTTCTCTTACAAAGCCACACACTTAATCCCAAGAGGCTTCACACATGCTAAGGCATGTAAAAGTAATTCTAAAACACCTTTCAAGTGCCCCACATCGAAATTGCAACATTTAGCACCCACTAACCATTTTAGTGCACAATTGCTCCAATTGAGTTATTTTAGGTCCCGATCGCCCCCAACCATGGTCCACTCTTAAACCACGTGCTATCCACACATCAAGTCACTCATTTCCACCCATATGACCACATAAACATCCCAGGACCAGCATTGATACCAATTGCACAGAAATTTCCAGATTGGTCCTCTCTAGCATTTCTCACTATCCCAAGCATTTAGCACACCATCTAGCCAAACCCAAGTGTCTCTTAGTAACCTAGGGCTCTAGGAAGGGTTAGGAAACACTTACCCTTGCTTTTTGATGAAGAAAAACCCGGCGAAAGCGTTTCCTTCGCGCACGATCGGATTCGACCTAAAAGGGTGTCCACCGGTTTCAAACACAAAGCACCAACTTTTAGTCCAAGAAAACCTCATCACACACAGCCATGAACCTCCTTTAAACACCCTAGAATCCTTTGAGAAGCTTGAGCTCTTACCTTGAAGTTGGATGAGCAAAACCAGCGGTGAAACCCTAGGGTTTGTTCGGCGTCGAGAGAGAGAAAAACGGACGGCACGGCGGTGGCAACAACTCACAGCCAAGAAAGGAAGATGAAGTGGCGGTGGCGTGGTGGAGCTCCTCCTTGGACCGTGTTGACACCCGAATTTTTAGTCGGTTTTCCTTTAGTTTTATTTTCTAAAATTACTAAAAATTCACAAAAAAATCAAAAAAATTAAAAATCAACATTGGAAGCCTTGGCCAAGCATAAGGAACCAATTTGGAACAAAAAATAATTTTTCATATTTTTCACATTTCTTTTAATATTTTCGGAAAATAGGAAAATATTAGAAAATGCATAAAAAATACCTTTCGAGGTCACAAAAATACACAAAAATATCCAATATTTTTATTTTAATTCCATTTTCATATTGACCTCAAGAAAAATTGAAAATTAAGTTCAATTTTAGGTGTTTCTTCACAATGCCTAAGGTTGGATTTGCATAAAAAATACCAATTGAGTCTTTTTATTTGCAAATTTTGCACATTTTAAGTCTAGACATTCAATTGCAGTCCCTTTAAACTTCAATTTGATCAATTACACCCTCAATTGCACGAATTGCATGAATTAGACAAGAATTCCCAAATTTTTTGCAATTTAGTCCCTCAATTGGCCAATTTTTGAAATTACTTTTAATTGAGGGACTCTCATGGTAAAATTGGACTGTCACCCTATGTTTTCATACATTTAGAATTGATTGGCATAGGTTTCATGATCCAATTTAATCAAATTGACACTCAATTGAACATTTCCCTAATTTGGGCAAATTGAAAAATTTGGGGTTTTCATATAAATTGATGGGAACTTTTGGGCAAAATTGAATTTCTAGATAATATCCAGGCCCCTAAGTCCAATTTTGAAGATTAATTGCAAAAATTCCAAGTCAATTTTGTTTAATTTTGAAAATTGCGCGAAGTTCATTGTCTAAACCCGTTCGGACCGGTCTGACCGCCGGTCGGACCGGTCGAACCGGTCCAGCATAGGGTCATCTTCCTCACGGAATCGCGCGAATATGCTGATTGGAGTGGCGAACTTCAACGATCAAATTGACGTCCAATTCGATACTAATTAAACGAATTAACTTGGGGTTTTTGATGTTCGGGTCGAGCTCAGTCGATCACCACCTTCGGCGTGACCGGTCGTCGCCGGAGCGCGGCTGAATCAGCGGTCAAAGGCACGGTGGTCCGAAAAGTCAACATTTCTGAAAACAAGTAAAATTGGTGTTCGTTTGAGCTCGACCGGAGATCTAACGGACATTGGACGGAATCCTAATGATTCCGTCACCGTTCGGCGAGCCTAGACTCGTGTGAATGGCACGTGAGAGCCTCGGGCAAGCTTAACCCGCGCGCGCCCAATTTGAAATCCGAGTATAAATAGCCAAGAGAGGATTCTAGAAGAGGGGAGGGGGGCTCATTTCGCTCGCACTCATAACGGAATAGAGAGAGAAAGAGAGAGAAGTAGAGAGAGAGACTACGAGCGATACCTTCGCCGGAGCTTCGAACCGGAGCCGTACGTCTTCGGCCCAAGCGATTCAAGCCAAATCGAGGCCTCGCACCACCACCGGAAGTTCACCGGAGTCCGGGAGAGGCGATCGGCACAGCTCAATCGTCTTCAAGCTTCCAAAACTGGTGAGTCGAGCTTCACTTCCTTCCATTGTGCATCAATGGCATCGCACTGTTCCGAATATGATTCTTTAAATTGTTGTGTGCGTTTTGCTCCCCGAACTTCACCGACCACGATCGCAACTTTCTTTTGCATCGATTTTGCCCGAGTCGCCTCAATCGAACCTCCAACATCACGCGGTCCGGTCGATCTTCGGCCAGACGAATCTGGCAATTCCGGGCTCAATCGGAGCCCGAGGTAAGTACTCTAGACTTGATTTGAGTGTGTCCGAAGCTTAGATTTGATTGTTATGCTCTGGTTTGTATGTTTGAACTTGGTGATACCGTGATCGTGCGAGTTCGATTTGTTGTGATTACGTATGAAATGCTATGATTCTTAGATATGTTAAACTAGAGGACGAGGCGAATCGATAGGAGTTGGATTCGTGTGTTTTGGTCGAGGATCCACCGTTGGATCGTCGCCGGAAGTTCCCGGCCGTTCGTTGCATCGTTGCGAGAGGTTGAAGATGACCGATGTGGCGAGTCAAAAGAGTCAACGAGCCGACGTGTCGCCCTATGATTGGGCCGGGCTGTCGCCGACTCGGCTCGGCCGTTGGCGCGGACGAGTTGAGTCGGCCTTGATCCGACGGCTAGGATAAATAGATAGGTTTGATTTACGACCGTCGGATCGTTATTTTGTATTTTCGGATATTAGGTATATTAGTTAGAAAATAATAAATAAAAACGATGCCGTTTTGAATAAGTGGTGCGGCGTCGTTTAGGACATGTTAGGAACGAACGGCCTGGATTAGATCTAAAGTTTGATCGTAGCCGTCCGTAGTACTAAAAGAAACGTCGTCGTTTTGGGTTTAGAAGAGTTGACGGCTCAGATTAGATCTCAAATAGATCGTAGCCGTCCATGCATTTATTAGATACGGCGTCGTTTTGCTTAAGGTTGAGTCAACAGTCCGGATCAATTTTCGGGTTTAATCGTAGCCGTTCATTTGTTCGGTGACATACGGCGTCGTTTTTATGTAGAAGGTCGGGACGTCATCGTTTTGTTTGAGGGCGAGTCGACGGCTGAGATCAAATGCGGGATTGATCTCGGCCGTCCGTTTCATTTTAGTATATTCGGATATTAGGAAATTGCTTAGAAAATCGAATAAAAAATAGAAATAAAATAGAATACGGCACCGTTTTGTGTAGATCGAGTCCGAGTTCGGTCGGGACCGGGTTGACCGGTCATTGACCGGGTTGACCCGGTCCGGTCTATTAAAAAAATAATAAAAAAAATATTAATAAAAAAATAAAATAAAATAAAAAGAAATTTCCAAAAAATCCAAAAAAAATTGCAAAAATACTTAGAAAATTCACAAAAATTTCCAGATTTTTACAAAAAATTCCTAAAAATTTCTAGATCGATTCGGGACTCATAAAGTCTGGATCGAAAATTTTGAGACTTCGAGGGTCGATTAATTTCGATCCGGAAAATTCCTAATATTTTTAGAAAATAAATAAAAATTCCAAAAAATAAAAAAATTAGAAAAAATTCCATAAAATCACAAAAAATGGGAAATGGCCACATTCAACTGGCCCGACCCCGATTTTGTGATTTTCGGGTCCCGAACTCCCAAAAAAATGACCATTCTACCCTTCTAGGCCTTCCGCCCCAAATTTTTTGCCAAATCACCCCGACACCCAATTTTGATTTTTGTATGGGCCGATAGGGCCATTTTTATACATATCGAACCTTGATTTGATTGATTTGATTGTTTGTAAGGATTTTGATTGCGCATTAATTTTTCTGATTGTGATTGATTAGGATAGAAAAATCCCATCCGCATGAATACTTAGATTTTTTTAGGACCTACCTCATCCGATATCGCATCTGCATGAAATCTCGGGTTAGAAAAACAATCAACATCGGTAACCGAAAGGGCGTCAAATTTGAAACTTGGCGTAACCAAGTCCCCGGACCCAAAATCTCCGGTTTTCGCGGAACCGAACGGTTTCTCCCGACCGCTCGGTAAGGTTTTCCGATCGTACCTTCCAATAAATCGATCGGTGGCGACTCCAAATTGCATGTACACCTCGCACATGCCACCCGACCACACAAGGTCAATTTCGATATTTGATAAATTTTACCCGACATCGCGATTCGAGTAATGGGTCTTGGGAGAGACCCGCGATCCTAAAAAATACCCCGCCGACAACCGGGGTTAAAAATTAATTAAGGGATCGGCTCGTTAGCCCTTATTCCGCCCGGAAAAATTTCCGGAGGGTCGCGACAGATCGGCGACTCCACCGGGGAAGAATTTAGAGGATTTAAGCCGATAAAAATGTTGAGTGTTTTCTAACCCCGTTTTACGCAGATGCTTTTGAAGGTGAGGTACGTCTAATAACAAAAAGTGTTAAATGTTGATGCAGATGGGAGTTATAAGGGGTGACGTCTATGCTAACCATTTTTGATGCAGATATGGAGTTTTGGATTGTTTGTTTATTTATGCAAGTTTTGAAGCGGTGTTTTGAATATAAATTGTGTCGCATGTCTTGCATATTTCGAGGATCACGACACTACACACACAAGCGCCTAAACCCGAGCCGCGAAATCACCTTTTAGGTCGCCATAGATAGGGATCGGTATGCGAAGCTCTTGTGTTTGATTGCACTTGGGTTGACCATATTTGATCCCGCTCGCTATGCAATATTGATGGTCCTACCCACTTGTTGTTTGATTGCGCTTGTGGACGGCCCATCGATTTGTATAGCGGGAGCCTTTTTAGGTCCATACCCGAGCCTTTTGATTTCTTTAGAGTTAAACCTCACCTGTCTCATGCGCATGTGAAATGGATGGTTGGTATACCTAAAACCAAAAACCAAAAAAGAGAGTAACATCGGTTGGTAAGGCTTTCTACCCTTTTTATTTTGAACTTGTAAATTTAAATTTTGCATATCATACATTTTCATTACATATCATTACAATTTGTAAGATCGTTTAAGTGATCGGGGTTGAAAGTCAAATTTTCCTTTTTAGGATAGATGGCGCCCCAAAGTCGTGTTGTTGTACCCGATGTATTCACATGGGAGCGGAGGACCATTCGACGCGAGGACCGAGTACCCGCTTCATTCCGAGTTTTCGGATTTGTTCATGGACGAGAGCTCAACGGACGAAACCGCATCCGTAGCGAGAGTTGCGATTATACCCGATGTGGACGATATTTGGAGCTTGAGCGCGAGAAAGAAAGAATCTGGGAGTTGTACATGAAGTTGGCAAGAAAGCCACGTGCAACCAAGACGGCCCCAAAACACTCCCCGATTAAGAAGAAGGAAATCATCACCATATCCTCCGATGATGAAGAAGATATCAAGCTTCCCGAGATAGTAGAGATTTCATCGGATGAGGATACCATTCCCACTGTCTAGATTAGTACGACTTTGGGGCATTTTCTAGGTTTCATTATATTTTGAGTCTATTATGTACTTTCATCGACATTTATTGTCCGAACATCTCTAGATACTATCATGTTCTATCTTTTTCGACTTTATTGTATTAGACTTGTAAATTTCATGAGTTGTCAATTTGTGAACGACTTTTTACCCCGATTACGCTTAAACGATCCTAATCAAATTACATGCCATCTTTGGGTGAGATTTGGGTCCATAATTACCCTATTTGGCTTATTTGGGTCAAGTGGGAGTAGTTGACCCTCATGTTACCAAAAGATGACATGGAATTTGGTTAGCACATTTGCATCACATTACATACATATGCATATTAAAGCGTGGTAATTGACTTTAGGATCATCATTTTTTGCATTTTTAGATCATGGGGAATGGAGACATCAAACCGTGTGTAGTGTCGTGATCCTCGAAATATGCAAGACATGCGACACAATTTATATTCAAAACACCGCTTCAAAACTTGCATAAATAAACAAACAATCCAAAACTCCATATCTGCATCAAAAAATGGTTAGCACAGACGCCACCCCTTATAACTCCCATCTACATCAACATTTAACACTTTTTGTTATTAGACGTACCTCACCTTCAAGAGCATCTCGAGAAAACGGGGTTAGAAAACACTCAACATTTTTATCGGCTTAAATCCTCTTAAATTTGTCCCCGGTGGAGTCGCCGGTCTGTCGCGACCCTCCGTCGGTCGGTCCCGGATCGTTTAGGTTCCGGCGGGGGCGAGTAGGGTTAACGAGCCGATCCCCCCTTTTATATATATTATATTTTATGGGATCCCCGGTTGTCGGCGGGGTATTTTTTAAGGATCGCGGGTCTCTCCCAAGACCCATTACTCGAATCGCGATGTCGGGTAAAATTTATCAAATATCGAAATTGACCTTGTGTGGTCGGGTGGCATGTGCGATGTGTACATGCAATTTTGGAGTCGCCACCGATCGATTTATTGGAAGGTACGATCGGAAGACCTTACCGAGCGATCGGGAGAAACCGTTCGGTTCCGCGAAAACCAGAGATTTTGGGTCCGGGGACTTGGTTACGCCAAATTTCATATTTGACGCCCTTTCGGTTACCGATGTTGATTGTTTTTCTAACCTACGAATTCATGCAGATGTAATATCGGGTGAGGTAGGCCCTAACAATTCTAAGTTTTCATGCGGATGGGAATTTTCTATCCTAATCAATCACAATCAGAAAATTAATGCGCAATCAAAATAATCGCAATCAATCAAATCAATCAATCAAGGTTCAATATGTCTAAAATGGCCCTATCGGCTCATACAAAAATCAAATTTGGGTGTCGGGGTGATTTGGGTAAAAATTTGGGGCGAATGGCCCAGAAGGGTAGAATGGTCATTTTTTGGGGTTCGGGACCCGAAAATCACAAAATTTCGATTTGGCCAGTTGAATGTGGCCATTTCTCATTTTTTGTGATTTTCTTGAATTTTTCTAATTTTTTCTATTTTTTGGAATTTTTATTTATTTTTCAAAAAATATTGGAAATTTTCCGGATCGAAATTAATCGACCCTCGAAGTCTCAAACATTTTCGATCCAGACTTTATGAGTCCCGAATCGATCTAGAAATTTTTAGGAATTTTTTATGAAAATCGGGGAATTTTTATGAATTTTCTAAGTATTTTTACAATTTTTTTGGATTTTTCTTTTTATTTTTTATTATTTTTTTTATTAATAAACCGGACCGGGTCAACCCGGTCAACGGCCGGTCAACCCGGTCCGACCGCTCACAAAATACCCGCTCAACAAAAAAACGGCACCGCATTTGCTATTTCCATTTATTTTCTATTTTCTAAAATGAATTCCGAATATTCGAATATATAAAAGAAATAAACGGACGGTTGAGATCAACTTTCGAATCGATCTCGGCCGTCCGAACACCTACGAACAAAACGGCGTCGCTTCGGTCTATAGTCTCAAAACGACACCGTGTCACTTGAATTAAGCGGACGGCCACGATTAAACCTAAAATCTGATCTAAACCGTCCATCCACTTATGAACAAAACGACGCCGCTTCAATTATTACCTTGAACGGCCACGATCATGCCTCAACTTAATCCTAGCCGTAGACTCTCCTCCGAACAAAACGACACCGTATGCTTTAATACCCCGGACGGCTGCGATTGACTCTCAAACCGATATAGACCATTGATTCTCTCTCTAGACAAAAACGACGCCGCATTATGCAAGTAAAACGGCAACATTTCTAAATTTTCTTATTTTCTACCTAATAGACTAATATCTAAAAATACAAAACAAACAGATCCGACGGCCTAGAATTAAACTCAACCAATTATGACGACCGTTGGATCAAGGCCGACTCGACCTTTCGCGCCAACGACTAGGCCGAGTCCGCAGTGACTGGACCAAACGGCGCACGACACCGGACTTTGATTGGTTTGACCGAGCCACATCAGCTCGTCTTCGACCTCTCGCCGGCGAGACAATGGACGGTCGAAATGATCCGGCGAGATCTAACGGTGAGATCTCGCCGGATCGACATGAAATTACCGCCGATCGACTCGACTAATCATCTAGATTAACATATATGAAAATCAAGCGGTTTCATCCACAAGATCACAACTAATCGAGCTTTCACGTAATCAATACCACGAAGTTCAATCAAGTAACATAAGGCATATCGGTTCAATTCCTTCACACGGAAGCTCGAAGATGAGTTGAGGAAACTTACCTCGAGTCCCGATCGGACTAGCGATGGCTGGAAAGGTCTGGCCGGTGTTCGGCCGCACCGAGCTGTGACGGAGGTTCGACTCGGGTTTTTATGCGAGATCAATGCCAATTAAAGATGCGATCATGATTAGTGACGTCACAGAAGCAAAACGCCCACAATAATCGAAAGGATCATGCTCGGTAAGTCAAGATACCATGATCGCACAGTGAGAAAGTTGAAAGCTCGACTTACCGATTCAAGCGGTCTCAGGCGGCGCGGTTGGTGACGATCGTTTCCTTGATCCTTCAGCGAACTTCCGGAAGTAGTTTTGCAGCTTGAGGTGGCCTGAGATGACCGGGCGAGCGGTGCACGGCTCGAGCTCGAAACTCCGGCAATGGCGTCGCGAGACCCTCTCTCTCTAGCTTTCTCTCTCTCTCTCTCTCTATTCTGTTACTGCGCGAGCCCAAATGAAACCCCCCTTTCTTCGCGAACGTTCTTGGCTATTTATACTCGACTTTGAATTTTGGGCGCGCACGGATGTGTGAGTCGGTGATGCGATCACGTGTTGATCACGTGGCTTTTGGTCACCGGACGGTGACGGAATCGGTTATGATTCCGTCAACATCCGTTTGGCCCTCCGTCGACTAAGAATGCGCACGAATTGAGCCCTGGTTTGTTCACGTTGACTTTTCAAGCCGCCGCGACTTTGACTGGCTCGCCGAAGCTCCTCCGGCGGCCATTGACCTTGATGCTTGATCCAATCGACGCATATCATCCTGGGGAACAAAACGCCTAAGTTAATTGCTCCGATTACCATCAATTGGCTTGTCAATTTGATCTTTGAATCTCGGCCAAACACTGTTCATGCGCGCAAATGCCTTAAGGAAGAAGACGATATCTTGTTTGGACCGGTTCGACCGGTCCGACCGGCGGTCAGACCGGTCCGAACCGGTTCGCACAATAAATTCCTCACCATTTTCAAAATTAAACAAAATTGGCTGGGAATTTTTGTAATTAAACTTCAAAATTGAACTCAGGGGTCTGAATATTATCTAAAAAAGTGGTTTTGCCCAAAAGTTCTTGTCAATTTGCACAAAAACCCCAAATTTTTCAATTTGCCCAAATTGGGGAATAGTTCAATTGGATGTCAATTTGATCAATTTGGACCATGAGACCTATGCCAATTGATTCAGAATGTGTGAAAACATTGGGTTCCAGTCCAATTTTACCATGTTAGTCCCTCAATTAAAAGTAATTTCAAAAATTGGCAAATTGAGGGACTAAATTGCAAATAATTTGGGGATTTTTGTCTAATTCGCGCAATTCGTGCAATTGAGGGTGCAATTAATCAAATTGAAGCTCAAAGGGACTGCAATTGAATGTCTAGACTTAAAATGTGCAAAAATTGCAAATAAAATGACTCAATTTGTATTTTTTTATGAAAATTCAACCTTAAGCGTTATAAAGGAACACCTAAAATTGAACTTAATTTTTGATTTTTCTTGAAGTCAATATGAAAAGGGAATTAAAATAAAAATATTGGATATTTTTGTGTATTTTGGTGACTTCGAAAAGTATTTTTTATGATTTTTCAAAGATTTTTCCTATTTTCGAAAATATTAAAAAAAATGTGAAAAATATGAAAAATTATTTTTTGTTCCAAATTGGTTCCTTATGCTTGGCCAAGGCTTCCAATGTTGATTTTTCAATTTTTATTTTTTTGTGAATTTTTAATGAATTTTGGAAAATAAAACTAAAGAAAACCGACTAAAAATTCGGGTGTCAACAACTGCCCCTCTTTGAAAGTAATCTCGGTTAGAGGTTGCTTTCAAAGACAAGGTGACACCTGGATCTTTTGTCGACTCTGCTGGGGAAAAATCTAAAGAAAATAAGTCTTGACATCAAATTGCTTTACCTTTGCGGTTTAAGCTCTAACTCCGTGGGGAATTATTTCCAATTTATGCTCATTTCATGTGAAAGAGAGATGAGAAGAGAGAGAGACTTACCCGTAGCTCACCTGTCTATGGTTTGAGATTTGTTGATCCGAGGTTGAAAAATTCAGTGCATGGAATTACCTGTGAATGGCGCGACGAGATTTGCAATGGTCGGCGTCCGTATGATGTCGAGTGGTGGTTTGAAGATTTGTGGGGAAGGTTCACCCTTGTAACAAAGGGGTTTCACCTATTTAAAATGGGTTTGACTATCCACTAGGGATTCATCATTTTTAAAAAGGGGGCAGATCGGCTTTCGTCTCTCCAGCTACTCACCGTCTGAAAGGGGAGGTTCACCCTTGTAACAAAGGGGTTTCACCTATTTAAAAGAGATTGGCTATCCTCCATGCGGGGACTCACCATCTAAAAAGCGGATCGGCTTTCGTCTCTCCAGCTACTCACCGTCTGAGGGGGAGGTTCACCCTTGTAACAAAGGGGTTTCACCTATTTAAAAGAAATTGGCTATCCTCCATGCGGGGACTCACCATCTAAAAAGCGAGATCGGCTTTCGTCTCTCCAACTTACTCACCGTCTGAGGGGGAGGTTCACCCTTGTAACAAAGGGGTTTCACCTATTTAAAAGAGATTGGCTATCCTCCATGCGGGGACTCACCATCTAAAAAGCAGATCGGTTTTCGTCTCTCCAACTACTAACCGTCGAGAGAGGAGGTTCACCCTTGTAACAAAGGGGTTTCACCTATTTAAAAGAGATTGGCTATCCTCCATGCGGGGACTCACCATCTAAAAAGCGGATCGGCTTTCGTCTCTCCAGCTACTAATCGTCCGAGGGGGAGGTTCACCCTTGTAACAAAGGGGTTTCACCTATTTAAAAGAGATTGGCTATCCTCCATGCGGGGACTCACCATCTAAAAAACAGATCGGTTTTCGTCTCTCCAGCTACTAACCGTCCGAGAGGGTGTCATCCGAGGACCTAGGTTGACTAGTGTACCTACGGAGCTCAAACCCTATTTCAAATTTTCAAATAAGCGAGATCGGTTTTCGTCTCTCCAGCTACTAACCGTCCGAGAGGGTGCCATCTCGAGGACCTAGGTTGACTAGTGTACCTACGGAGCTCAAACCCTATTTCAAATTTTCAAATAAGCGGATCGGTTTTCGTCTCTCCAACCTACTAACCGTCCGAGAGGGTGCCATCCGAGGACCTAGGTTGACTAGTGTACCTACGAGCTCAAACCCTATTTCAAATTTTCAAATAAGCGGATCGGTTTTCGTCTCTCCAGCTACTAACCGTCCGAGAGGGTGCCATCTCGAGGACCTAGGTTGACTAGTGTACCTACGGAGCTCAAACCCTATTTCAAATTTTCAAATAAGCGGATCGGTTTTCGTCTCTCCAGCTACTAACCGTCCGAGAGGGTGCCATCCGAGGACCTAGGTTGACTAGTGTACCTACGAGCTCAAACCCTATTTCAAATTTTCAAATAAGTAGATCGGTTTTCGTCTCTCCAGGCTACTAACCGTCCGAAAGGGTGCCATCCGAGGACCTAGGTTGACTAGTGTACCTACAGAGCTCAAACCCTATTTCAAATTTTCAAATAAGCAGATCGGTTTTCGTCTCTCCAGCTACTAACCGTCCGAGAGGGTGCCATCCGAGGACCTAGGTTGACTAGTGTACCTACAGAGCTCAAACCCTATTTCAAATTTTCAAATAAGCAGATCGGTTTTCGTCTCTCCAGCTACTAACCGTCCGAGAGGGTGCCATCCGAGGACCTAGGTTGACTAGTGTACCTATAGAGCTCAAACCCTATTTCAAATTTTCAAATAAGCGAGATCGGTTTTCGTCTCTCCAGCTACTAACCGTCCGAAAGGGTGCCATCTCGAGGACCTAGGTTGACTAGTGTACCTACAGAGCTCAAACCCTATTTCAAATTTTCAAATAAGCGAGATCGGTTTTCGTCTCTCCAGTTACTAACCGTCCGAGAGGGTGCCATCCGAGGACCTAGGTTGACTAGTGTACCTACGAGCTCAAACCCTATTTCAAATTTTCAAATAAGCGGATCGGTTTTCGTCTCTCCAACTACTAACCGTCCGAGAGGGTGCCATCCGAGGACCTAGGTTGACTAGTGTACCTACAGAGCTCAAACCCTATTTCAAATTTTCAAATAAGCGAGATCGGTTTTCGTCTCTCCAGGCTACTAACCGTCCGAGAGGGTGCCATCTGAGGACCTAGGTTGACTAGTGTACCTACAGAGCTCAAACCCTATTTCAAATTTTCAAAGTTGAGAATCTGAGGACCTGGGGATGCCAAAAGACCTGCAGAGAATCCAAGTTAATCAAATTTTAAAATGCAACTTTTCCGAGAATTTGGGATCACCAGGGAACCCGCAGAAAGTTGAGTCAAATATCATTAGAATGACAATTTTAATTTCCGGGGGAGAAACTTAAGAATTCCAGACAAGTTTTCAAAGTGTATTTGCGAAAGAAATGTATCCAATCACAATTTCAAATTTTTACCGAGGATGGATTCCGAATGACACATCCCGAGTGTTCTACAAAAAGGTTGTCTTAAAATTTTTCCAAAAGGGTTTTCCTTCATCCAAGAGGGCTTCTCACCATTTTGGAAAGGCTTTTCTTAAAATTCGAATCGCTCACGTAAAACCTAACCTTGAGGTTTCGGGATCATTCGAGATGCATACAATCCGACTAATCGAAGAAGGCATTTTAAAGGGACCGTAATTCGGGCCAGGTCAAAGGCTCATCAAAGGATATTTATTTTGAGGCTTAGAAATGAATTTTGATCGAAATAGCTTCTTCAGGTCTACAAGTCAAGAACCCCGAAGACTCGATAAGACAGGATTGTACTTACCTCTTTAAGCGGTAGCTTCCTGTGTGATCTCTCGCATCAACTTTGAAACACCTCTTAGATCGGAAAAGTCTTGGTAACAGGTTGTATCTTGGCTTAAGGTGGGCTCTTTAAGAATGGCCATATTTTCAAAAGAGGGGTGAACTTTGGTGATCACCTTAACATTCTTCCAAAGCATGCATTTGCTTTTTGCAATAGATTCATAATCGTTCTTTCTTCAATGATTTTGAGGATTTTCATCTTTTTATCTCGGATGATTTTTCTTTAGGAATTGCCCCTTTTCGGGATGCTCTTTTCATGGGCTTTGGCCTTGCTTTTACCAGGCACTTTGCTTTTTCTAGCCCTTTCATTCTTTATCATTTTTGCATTGACTGGCTCTTTTGAGACCAGTATCAAGAATTTTTCCAAATTATGCATTTTGACTTATTGCCGGTAATTCCTTTGCTTGCCCCAGTGTGGGGAGGGTGATCACCAATAAGGGTTTAGAAGCGAATATTCAAAGGTTCAAATTGGCTCTTCAAAGGGTAAGTGTTTGGGGATATAGAAATGCAGTACTTTTCTTCACTTTGAGGTGTCCCGAGTCTTTGCTAGAAATCCCCTGAAGCTATCACAAAAAGATTGATGCAGGTTAGCACAATAAAGTCTTACCCGATCTTTTCTCCAAGGAATCATCCAATGAACCCCCAAATATGCCCCGGTGTGGGGTGGTTCTTGACAGGGTTATATTAATAAAATTCCCCCTTTTGGCTCTGATTGGTTATCAAGGGATATAAATGTGTATGGATAATTTTGAAATGGAAATGTCTTTCATCATTTCAATCCATGTAATCACCGCGAATGATCCCTACGTCTCAAAATTAAGCTCTTTCGCTCCATCACTCTCACTCATCACTCAAGTGTATCGGGGACGTGTTTGAGGACAATGCTTGCCTCTTCTCATTTGAAGGATCATTCTTTTGAAAAGCTTTCAAAGCATGCCCTTTTATAGAAACTCGGGGTATTTCATCAAAAATTCATCATTCGCAAAAATCTTCATTGAGAGGGTATTCAAAAGACGTTTCCGAAATTTGAAAGGAATGTTTCTTTGAAAAAGCTCTGTTGCTTTGCAAATCCAAATTTTTCTTAATTTCAAGCACGACGGTGTATGAAAATACTTTGTAAAGGAGGAGAACCTCAAACCTGTCTTCTTCAAATATTGACTTCTGTCCCCCGTAAAAACAAAAGGAAACAATCAGTTCAAGATATTTAAAAATTTCAAATCCCGGAGCGACTCCTTTCTACCTCCTTCGGATGTCGACTCCCGTTTCCCGTAAAAATAAAAGGAAACAAATCAGTTAAAGATATTCAAAATTTTCAAATCCCGGAGCGACTCCTTTCTACCTCCTTCGGATGTCGACTCCCGTTTCCCTGTAAAAACAAAAGGAATCAATCGAGTTAAAAATATTCAAAATTTCAATTCCTGGAGCGACTCCTTTCTACCTCCTTCGGATGTCGACTCCCGTTTCTCGTAAAGAACAAAAGGAAACAATCAGTCCAAGATATTCAAAATCCGTGATCCAAAGTAACAGATAACTTCCCTTTTGATCAATTGCTATGCAAAGTTCTTCATGATTCCCAATTCACCTGCAAAAAATACGAATATATGCAAATGCATGTATGCAAATGTCATGCGAATGCAAAATTTTCATGTGACTCAGATCTGCTCATCAACCGCTCTGAAGCTCAATTTTATTTCAAGGATAATATCTCTTCACGGCGTCGGCATTTATTGGACTTGTCAAATCTTCTCCGTCCATGTTTACAAGTATAAGAGCTCCCCCGGATAAGACTTTCCGAATCACGTAGGGGCCTTCATAATTTGGCATAAATTTGTCTCCTGGGTGTTGTGCATTTGGAAGCATTTTCTTCACAACTAGCATCCCCGCTTCAAAATTTATGGGCTTAACCTTCTTGTTAAAAGCTCTGGCCACCTTCTTCCGGTAGCTTTGACCATGACGAGATAGCCCTTAATCGCCTTTCATCAATCAAATTCAATTGTTCGTGTCTCTGCCGGTCCCACTCATCCTCTGTGAGTTCTATTTGAGACAGGATCCTTAAAGAGGGGATTTCCACCTCTACCGGTAGGACTGCTTCCATACCGTATACCCAAGAATAGGGAGTTGCCCCGGTTGAAGTACGAATGGAAGTTCGGTAGGCCATGAGAGCATACGGCAATCTTTCATGCCAATCTCTATATTTCTCAGCAGTTTTGGCCAATATCTTCTTGATGTTCTTGTTTGCCGCTTCCACAGCTCCGTTCATTTGTGGGCGGTAAGGTGAAGAATTAAGGTGTCGTACCTTAAATTGTTCCAATAGTTGATCGACAACCTTGTTATTCAGATTAGAGCCATTGTCCGTAATGATGGCTCTTGGCACTCCATATCTTGAGATGATATCTCGCTTGATAAACTTAGCCACACTATTCGCGGTGACATTGGCATATGAGCTGGCTTCAATCCATTTAGTGAAGTAGTCAATAGCCACCAAAATAAAGCGATGTCCGTTTGAGGCCTTTGGGTTGATAGGGCCAATCATATCAATTCCCCACATGCAGAATGGCCATGGCTCTGACATTTGATGTAGCTCGGTTGGCGGCGCATTTATCCTGTCGCCGTATACCTGGCATTGATGACAGGATCTAACATGCTGGTTGCAATCCGATTCGATAGTCAACCAAGAATACCCGAGTCTCATGATCTTCTTGGCGAGGAGGTGGCCATTCATATGCGGTCCACATTCCCCTTCATGAATCTCTTTCATAATGAGATTTGCTTCTTTGGAATTCACGCACCTCAGCGGGACCGAGTCAAAGGATCTCTTGTATAGGATCTGTCCGCTGAGGAAAAATTTAGATGCCATCTTGCTTATGTACTTTTTATCTCCTGGCTGACGTTCGGGAACTCGCCCTTCAGTAAGTAATTCTTGATGTCATGATACCACGGTTCTTCGTCGGGTTCTTCTTCAATGACCATGCAAGATGCAGGTTGCTCTAAAATATCAATCCTTAATGGCTCTATCTCAAGACCATTTTGCACTTGTAACATGGCTGATAATGTGGCCAAAGCATCAGCAAAATGGTTCGAGTTCTCGGCGAATATTCAAAAGTGATCTCCTCAAAATGTTGGATCATCTCCTCGAGGTACTTATGATAAGGAATAAGCTTGGGATCCTTTGTCTTCCACTCCCTTGAGTTTGTAAAATGATTAGCATGGAATCTCCATATACCGAGTAGCTTCTTTACCTTTAGTGAGATGGCCAATTGTAATCCTAGTATGCGAGGCTTCATATTCGAAATGTTGTTGGTGCAGGGGAATACCAACTTGGCTGAAACTGGATAATGTTGATCTTCGGGGGATATCGAAATCGCCCCAATGCTCGATCCAAGTGAGGTTCACCGCACCGTCAAAGTACATTGTCCATTTGTCTTCCGATATATTCGGGATTTGACCTTCTTTGTTTCGCTCTAAAACATCCTTAGGAGGATTCTCGGCTAGCATGTCGGCAATTGCTCTTCCCTTGACAGGACTTACGGGGAGAGGTTTTGATATCAAACTCGAAAGCAGTATTTGCCATTTAGCCATCTTTCCCAACAATGTTGGCTTCTCCAAAAGGTACTTGATAGGGTCATTTTCAGTGACCGAGTTCTATATGATAATGCAAAGGTGTATCGCCTCAATCAATGGAGGACCCAAACCAATGCTACGCAAGTCCTTTCCATTGTTGGGTATTTGACTTCGAGATGTTGTGAACTTTTTGCTCAAATAATATATGGCTCGCTCTTTGCGATCCTCGGGGTTAGTTTGGGCAAGTAAAGCCCCCAAGGATTCATCATTAACCGTCGGATATAGAGTTAAAGGAACGTTAGGGATAGGAGGTACCAACACTTTGGAGGTTGTACCAGGTATTCCTTGATCTTCTCAAATGCTTGTTGGCATTCCGCATCCCATTTCACCTTTGCACCTTTCTTTAGCAACTTGAAGAAGGGTTTCGCCGTTTCGACGGTTGGGATATGAATCTGGATATATAATTCAACCTTCCCAAAAGACCCCTTACTTCCTTAACAGTGGAATGAGTTCCTATTTCCCATATGGCTTTAATCTTGGAAGGGTCAATTTCAATACCACGATTGCTCACCACAAATCCTAGCAGCTTTCCGGATCTTGCGCCAAATACGCATTTCGCAGGATTCAACTTGAGCTTATACTTTCTCAATCGATCAAATAACTTCTTCAGCACTTTAACATGGTCTTCTCCGTGTCCGGACTTGGCAATCATATCATCCACATAGACCTCAATCTCCTTATGTATCATGTCATGAAAAAGGGTCACCATAGCCCTCGATATGTTGCACCTGCATTTTTCAATCCAAATGGCATTACCTTGTAACAAAAAGTTCCCCATTGTGTAGTGAATGAGGTCTTGATCTTATCTTCTTCCTTCAAAGCATGATCCCGATTATATCCCGAGAATCCATCCATAAAGGAGAACAATTCAAAACCCGCAAGATGCGTAACGAGCACATCAATGTGCGGTAGGGGAAAATCATCCTTGGGACTAGCTTTGTTCAAGTCCCGATAATCCACGCATATTCTAATTCTCCCATCCTTCTTCTTAACTGGTACGATGTTGGCGACCCAATCAGCATATGGGACAACCTCGATAAATCCAACTTTAAGGAGCTTCATGACCTCTTCCTTGATCTTATCCGCCGATTCGGGATTCATCCTTCCGGGTGATTGATTTACTTGGTGTGCAAGAAGGATTGGTGGGCGAGCATGCTCCACAATTTCACGATCTAGCCCCGGCATGTCAGCATATGACCAGGCGAAAATATCTTGATATTCCTTGAGTAACGCCGTCATCCTTAAAACATCTGCTGCGGACAAGTATCCTCCTATTTTCACTTCCTTGACGCAATCGAGAATCTCCCAGTTAATAGTGATGGGTTCTTCAGAAATAGGGGGTTTAGATTCTTCAAAACAATCCCATTCTTTCTTGATATCGCTCACATCAACCTCGTCTATATCAACTTCGCATGCATAGTCATCGAGCTGATCCGAGTCACATATTAACCTGTTATGTATGGGTGGGATGACATGCCCGAAATGCACCATGAAAGGTTAGTATTCAAAGACGATAAAATTAAAGGATGCATGATTTTTATCATGAAAACATTTTTTCAAATTCCAATTTTTTAGACAAAGAAAGGAGAACTAGTCCACGATCTTCCGGACATCCTGGTTCTCAAAAGCTATTTAAAATCCAAGATCATATGGCGGATCGGGCCTCAAGTTTCATGGTAGAGTCAATTGTCATCATCGGACCAATCCGTTGCTCCATATGTCCGTAATCAAGTTTGTGATGATTTTCATTAATAGATGCAATTAAGAGCAATACAAGATCGCACTTCCTCGGATCACAAAGATGTAACCCAAGGGGTGCTAAAAAGCGAAAAGCTTCAAAAACAAATGCAGTAATCAAAATGCATTAAAAGATAAAGTTCGAAAGAGCCTTTTACTCGGGGGTGGGGAAATCATCGTCCGACCACTCAATTATCACGTTCACTCGATTATCCAGGAACGGGTTGAATAAGTCCGGCTCTGCATCTTCGGCGATATCTTCATCTTCCAGCCATTTGCCTCCCTTAGAGAATACCTCAAATAAAGGGTTCAGGAACATTTTTCCTTTGGCCTTCCATGCATCGGTACCTATAAAACGGCCACCTTGGCGTCCACGGTCTCCATAACAATTGTTTCGACCTCGGCCTCGACCTGTGTTATTCTTCATTATCCCATTATAACCCGGACCAACCTTGTGGTCATTTGAGCCCAAATTCAAAGGGTTACGGATTCCCCGACCATATTTCCCTAATCCAAGACCCGAATAAATCCATTCGAGAGTAGCACTTTTCCCGCCATAGTCGCAGGTCTCGAAAGTTCTGGTGTAGCCACTTTTGCATCCGGTGACACATGCATGACAGATACAATGTCAAAGGTGTGATAACTCAGTTCCTCCTCTTTTGAGGGTTCAATGTACGGGACCATCCCTTTTAAAGCGGCTCGATGCCCTGTCTCGCCATGGACGGTGATCAACTGACCCTTGACCACAAATTTTAACTTTTGATGCAGAGAGGAAGGTACCGCTCCAGACACATGAATCCACGGTCTTCCCAGGAGCAAGGTGAAGGCGCTTGGAATATCCAATACTTGGAACGGTATAGAGAAAGTTACCGGCCCAATGTCGATGTCCAGTTCAATCTCTCCTACAACATTCTTGGAGACTCCATCAATTGATCGGATGGTGGCCTTGGATGTCTTCACAAAATCTTCATTGATCCCCAAGCTTCTCAAAGTGCTTAGTGGACACAGGTTAAAAGCGTAACCGTTATCAATCGGGACGCGAGGAACCTCCTTCCCGTGACACCTCACGCCTATGTAGAGGGCTCTGTTGTGGACTCGCCCTTCTTTCGGGAAATCTTCGTCCGAGAAGGATATCTGGTCCTTCAGAAGGATAGCACCCACAAAGTTTCCTAGTTGCACTTCGTTAATTGTCTCTGGAACATGCACCTCATCCAGCACCTTCAAAAGGGCGTCTTTGTGCTTTTCAGAATTTTTGAAGAGATCCAGTAAGGAAATCTGTGCGGGCATCTTCCGCAGTTGGTCAACGACCTCATATTCACCGGTCCTCACGACCGATTGCAACTTCTCAACCTCTTCCGCAGTTGGGATTCTCTTTTCAGAATCCGCTTCTCTCGGGGGATAACATCTTCCAGATCTCATTATGGCGTCAATCTCGCCCGTTCCATAATCCCGATGAACCGCCCTTGAGTTGTACTCTTCCACAAGCGGTAATTTAATCCTCACCGGTATGATCTTTTACGGTAATGATTCAGATGTTGATGGTTTTTCCGAACTAGAAGTTTCCAACTCCCAGCTATCAACTTTGTTCAAATCAATCACAAAACGAATTGGGGCATCTACCATCCCAATCATTTCATCCTCATGAACGTCATCGGGGTTATATTCTGGACCTGGCCTTACCAGCGTGGCATTTTCTTCATCTAGATCCTCTCGCCTTTCCCTTTTGACTCTTAGGATAATCCCCTCAATTCTCATACCAATCTCCACCAGATGTTGGAACGATGAGTACGTGTATGCATACATGCGATCAAAGTATTCCGCCGGAAGAGACTTCAATACGAACTCCAGCATTTCTCTCTCGACAAGGCGGTTGCACCATCACAACGTGCTTCTTCCATCTCTTAGCGAAAAGTTCAAAACTCTCGTCTTCACCTTTTCGGATGTTCAACAGATTAGCCTTAGTGAAATAACCTCCGATTCCAGCTTCAAAGTGTCGCATGAAGTGCTCCGATAAATCCTCCCAGCTCGGGACCCAATCCGAGATCGATTGATTGGAACCATATCAGCGAGGCCCGTTAAACCTTATCCAAAGTTCCGGATTAGTGTTTCATCATCTTCATGGTGGCCAATCATTTGGCGGAGATAATATGAGATATGCGCCGTAGGACACCCAGCGCTATTATACTTCGTGCGGAAGACCACTCTCGGGTTCGCACCTTGAGGCGGGACGTTTCTTGCTTGAGTAAGTGGCGTAATCAGCTCCTTCAACTCATCCATTTTCCTCGACACGTCATCTTCTTGCTCTTGCAGTAGAGCGATCTTTCGATTCTGTGTCTCCATGGTCCGCCGTATCTCCAGAATCTGCATGCTTTCTTCTACCGCCATAGTATTCCTTTTGGTCGTCAATTGCGATAAATCTGCTACCATAGTTGTTAAATGACGCATGTGCGTCTCCAGATTAGTAAGTCGCATATCAACCTCTTGGTTCTTCCGTTCATCCCGAGGAGCCGCTTGGTCCTTAACTTCATCGACCGTTCCCACAAATTCGTCACTTGTGGGGTCATCCATTCCACCCCACCCATCGGGGACTACATCTCCAGAGTCAACAAAGAAACTCGGGGGCGCCGAATATAGCACTTTAAAGTTGTACCCACCACTATCTTCCCCCAGGTTATCAACTATTTCGCCCCTCTCTAGGGCTTTCTGCAAAAATCTTCTATCGCCTCGGCGGGCCTTATCCAGACGGATTTCATATTCGTCCATCTCTTCAATTTCTTGACCATCTTTGATGCTCATCAAATATCCCGAGGGTATTTTCAAAAGAGCTCCCCTCGTAGGTTTCATCGCGAACTCCTCGGACAGCATGTCTACCACCACGTAGGTCCCCTTGAAAGCAACATTTTCCATTCTTCCTATGACGCCTAAGCTAATCAATTTTTCCAAGCAAGCCTCTTTTTGCTCCCGGGAAATACTCTCTCCTTCCGGGTATTGCGAGGCCAATGTCAAGACATCCCGCATTTTACCCATATCCGCTATGAATTCAAGAACCTCTTCCTCTTCACCTCCAAAATCGCGTTCACCTCGCGATGCTCGTGTAGCGGGTTCCGCTGCACATTCGGTTCGGCTTTATCAAACTCCGGAACTTTTCCTTCAATCAATGCTTGCACCTTGAACTTCAGAGCGAGACAGTTGTCCGCGTTATGCCCCCTTTCTCCCATATGGTATATGCACGTCCGGGTCTCATCATACCCAGGAAATCTTGGAGGGTGAGCTCGAGGTGGCTCTTTTGCAACTAAGCGATTCTCCAACAGCATGGGTAACAATTTGGATAAGGGTCGGGGTAGTGGGGTGAAAACAACCGGGTTCTTTTTCTGAATTCCGGTGGTTTGGAAGCGGTCCAGGAGGACGTTCCTTGGGTAGGAATTGAAGGCGAGAAATTTCTGGGCTTTGGCGGGTTAGGGACAAAGGCTACTTCTCCAGCTTGCTCCCTATTATCCCTTCTCAAAGGGTATTGGCGTTTGAAAGGCGCCTCGGGTATCTTCTTTTCTCTTAATGCCCACTCGTGGCGCTCCGCCACCTTGATCGGGTGTGCAAATGTCCGACACCCATAGGTGTTCGGTTTGTCGAAAAATTCAAATGGAAGGGCCTTGAGAAAAAGGTCTATTAGTTCTTCTTCCGGGACGGGTGGCTTTACCCGCACAGCCAACGCTCTCCATCTTTAGGCGTAGGCGCGAACGGCCTCGCTCTTTCCCTTTACGGTCCTTAAAAGGTCCTCCCTAGTTAGGGCGGTCAAAGTGTTAAACTTGTATTGCCGAAGGAACTCGTCTGCCGCTTTTTCCCAATCGGCGAGCCTCTCTGGCTCCAATTCAATGAACCACGCCAGGGCTGCCCCGGATAGGCTTTCCCGGAAAGTGTTAACCAAGAGTGGAATGTTGTCGGAGAATCGCGACATTCGGCGCAAGTAATACTTCAAGTGCGCCTTAGGACACCCGGTCCCATTATATCTCCTCACAAAGTCTGGTTCCTTGTAATCAGCAGGAACCTCTATCTTTTCGAATGGTGCAACCTTGTCGAACCTCGAGAGTTCATAACCCCGACTTGCCAAACACTCTTCGATCTTAGCGAGCCTCCTAATTTCCTCTTCCATTTTGAGGACTTGCTTCTCCTTTTTCTCCAAATCTATCACAACAGGAGGATCCTTAGGTGGTTTCTCCGGATTCAAAGTGGGATTAGCGGCAGGCGCCGGATTAGCGTTCGCTCCATCGGATGACCCCGCAGGAGCTTGAGAATTAGGGTCAACGGGGTATCTCCCCCGGCTTGCAATCATCATTGCCTTCATCTCCGCCACCATTGTGGCGATCATATTCATTTGGTTTTCCGGATTACCCACACGAGGTGCGAGCTCTTCTTGTTCCATCCTTAACCCGCACGTTTTGCTACGAGTCCTCGTATTTATTGTCGCGACCCTCCCGGAAATTTCCTTCCCGGGGGTGGAATAGGGCTAACGAGCCGATCCCCTCCTTTTTTATAGACATATACATGGGGGATCGCGAGTCTCTCCCAAGACCCATTACTCGAATCGCGATGTCGGGTAAAATTTTTCAAATATCGAAATTGACCTTGTGTGGTCGGGTGGCATGTGCGAGATGTACATGCAATTTGGAGTCGCCACCGATCGATTTATTGGAAGGTACGATCGGAAAACCTTACCGAGCGGTCGGGAGAAACCGTTCGGTTCCGCGAAAACCAGAGATTTTGGGTCCGGGGATTTGGTTACGCCAAGTTTCATATTTGACGCCCTTTCGGTTACCGATGTTGATTGTTTTTCTAACCTAAGATTTCATGCAGATGCGATATCGGGTGAGGTAGGCCCTAAAAAAAAATCTAAGTATTCATACGAGATGGGATTTTTCTATCCTAATCAATCACAATCAAGCAAAAAATAATGCGCAATCAAAATCATTACAATCGATCAAATCAATCAATCAAGGTTCAATATGTCTAAAATGGCCCTATCGGCCCACACAAAAATCAATTTTGGGTATCGGGGTGATTTGGTAAAAATTTGGGGCGGATGGCCCGGAAGGGTATAATGGTCATTTTTGGGGTTTGGGACCGAAAATCACAAAATTTCGATTTGGCCAGTTGAATGTGGCCATTTCTCATTTTTTGTGATTTTCTTGAATTTTTCTAATTTTTTCTATTTTTTTTGAATTTTTATTTATTTTTCAAAAATATTGGGAATTTTCCCGGATCGAAATTAATCAACCCTCGTAGTCTCAAAAATTTTCGATCCAGACTTTATGAGTCCCGAATCGATCTACAAATTTTTTAGAAATTTTTTATGAAAATCTGGGAATTTTTATGAATTTTCTAAGTATTTTTACAATTTTTTTGGATTTTTGGAAATTTCTTTTTATTTTTTTATTATTTTTTATTAACAAACCGGACCGGGTCAACCCGGTCAACGACCGGTCAACCCGGTCCGACCGCCCATGACCCGCTCGAACCCTAAGAAAAACGACACCGTATATGCATTTATCTAAATATTTTTTATTTTTTTTAATATATTTTCTAATATCTGAATACAAAAGAAAATAACGGACGGTCGAGATCAATCTCAGATTTGATCTCAGCCGTCGACTCATGCTCAAACAAAACGACTACACTTCGGCCTCTTACACCAAAACGACGTCGCTTATCCCAAAACAAAAGAACGGCTGCGATTAAACCCGAAAATTGATCCGGACTGTTGACTCAACCTTAAGCAAAACGATGCCGTATCTAAAAAATGCATGGACGGCTACGATCTATTTGAGATCTAATCTGAGCCGTCAACTCTTCTAGACCCAAAATGTCACGCCCCGCACCTCCATCAGCGGTCGAACATCCCACATGGTCAAGAGAAAACTCACGAACCTCACCAGGATCGGGAACGGACATAATATGCGCGAGATGCAAATGCAAGCGGAAACAAACATAACAAACCCGGAAAAATAATAGAATGACTCGAGAACATAATACAAGCATACACATAACCTAACCAGTAGGTTTGGAGTTCATACAGACTACCCGAAATAAAACAACTATGACCTAAGGATAGGACACGGGGACGCAAAGGAAACCTCCCAAGACAAAATCACTCGTCAACATACGAGGATACAAAAGTGGGGGTAAAGACCTCTAAACACCTAATGGTCAGACGTCCTCATCAGAAGTATCCCCAGCAGGGGGAGCGTACTCTGGGGAAAAACTCGTCTCGATAGCCCCATCCAACTCTAGCTCCGGCTCGGACTCCTCCGCATGCTCATCCATCTCTTGATCATACACCGGATCTACAAGCGGCACCACGATCGGCTCAGGTTCCGGAATCGCCATGGGATCGCCAACGGCACCATCGGGCTCTACAATTCCTCCGTCCATAGCGGCGTGTCCAGGCAAGGGGGACCTCGGCTCCGGGATCGGTCCGACTACGGGTCCAATGTCGGGGAGTCGAGAAGGCGAAACTACCGGGTGTCTAGGTCCGGTCCGACTCGATACTCTGTGATGACCGGCTCAAACCGCGTCGGTAGCCCGAAGAGCAATGGCATCCTAGCTGTCGTGGTCGGGGGTCTGAAAAGTGGATCCCACGCAGGGGTGAGATAAAATCCCAGAAGGGTGGATCTAAGCCGACCCTAGGGTATGGTACCTCCGAGCTAGTCAAACTAAGATAATTAACCCAAGACATACAGACAACTCAATTCAATAAGAAAATCAATCCAAAACTTACGACACACAATCTCTTAATCCAGCAATCAAACTTCTATACTATAGCACTTTAGACTTCGGGCATTACCGCAATTCAGTCACACGTGACATCAATATCAAGTAGTCCATTCTCGGGCCCGCGTCTCAACGCCTCGGGCTTATAACACATCCTCTCAATCATCTAGCCCGCGTAACTACGCATCAAGCTTAAAATATATTCTCGGTACTCGGGCCCGCGTAATAACGCATCGGGCTTATAACACATCCTCTCAATCATCTAGCCCGCGTAACTACGCATCGGGCTTAAAATATATTCTCGGTATATATATATATATATACGTGTGCACACCGGGGTCTCAGACACTTAGGAATACGCCCCATAAAAACTCGGTCTCGGACAATCAGACGAATACGGCATCACTATGGCCTCGGACGACTTGATTGAATACGACCATATTCATAGACCCGCGTAGTAACGCATCAGGTCGATCCCGCGTTTAACGCATCGGGACGGGCACAAACCCCGCGTTTAACGCATCGGGGTATGAGTGCATACAGATATGTCATAGTATAATACAATCGGCTATAAACCCCGCGTTTAACGCATCAGGGTACCAGTACTCATAATTCACATCCATAGGCTTTCATTAATAAACTTCATGATCGAGTATAACAAATAAAGCCCAATAACCCAATGTTTCAATCGTGCTACCTAACACATGGTTCGCGTATCACAATTTAGCCGATTCTCACCTTGACACTTTTCAAGGTTCACATATCAATTTGGAACACTATGACACACCCACAATGTACCAATTCCATTCGGCCCCATCTAAGCCACATAACATCTCATTTTGTTCCAATCAAGTTTCCACCGATCCGGCACATGCTCCAACATGTAACCTCGTATTTCACTCACATGGCCGAACATATCATGGCCCCAAACTCACAATTTTCCACAATCCCACCATGTACATGATGTTAACAACCAACATAACCACTAGCACAATTTGCGCCAAAAGGGCATCTAACTCAAGTTCATCATGCAACATTCGATCCTCACCATCTTAGGCCATCACTACACACCCGAACCAGCCCCAACATGCTCATTTATCACCCAAAACTTCAAACCACAGCAAGCTAAATTTCAGAACCGGTCTCCCTTGATTCATGCCCAAAACAACCCCTAAATCAACCTAATCCATAAACTACCAAGCTCCTTAGTAACCCATAGTCCTAAGGAAGGATTAGAGCCACTTACAAGTCCTTTTTGGTGAAGAAAACCCGACGGATGAGCGACGACTTCGCGTGACCAGATTTCAACCCAAGCTGTCCCCTTTGGTTCAAACAAGAGAGCAACACTTTTAGTCCATGAAATCCTCCCAAAATCTACCAATGAACCTCACTTAAACTACCCTAGATGATTGTGGCAAGATTCTAGCTCCTTACCTTCAAATGAGGAGCAAAACCCCAAGAACAGCCCCTCCCTCTAACTTGCTGCACCGGCGTCCAAAGAGGGGGAGAAAGGCGGTTCGTTGGCGACGGCGGTGGCTCACGGTCTCTAGGGAAAGGAGAGGTGGTGGTGGTGGCGGTTGCAGCACCTCGAGGTCGCCGGAAATGGGAGGTGCCGAGAGGGAGTGAGAGGGAGAGATG
This sequence comes from Rhodamnia argentea, assembly GCF_020921035.1. NCBI lineage: Eukaryota > Viridiplantae > Streptophyta > Magnoliopsida > Myrtales > Myrtaceae > Rhodamnia > Rhodamnia argentea. The sequence goes on along the minus strand of NC_063153.1, from coordinate 32,018,565 downwards.
AGAGAACTTGAGAGAGTGTTTTGAGTGAGAGTGAAAATGAGAGTGAGGGAGTGAGAGGGGGTTTGCATCAGCCCACAAGAGAAGAGAGAGGGAGTGATTTGAGTGATTAGCCCTCATTCAAGAGTGACAAGATGGTGGGGGTGGGTGTAGGACATGAATAGTAATGTTAGGTAATGGGGTTTTTGGGGAAAATGGGGTTTTTGGGGTTTTAATGGGTCTTGGGACTTGGACACTTCAAGAGCACTTTTCTTCTCCATTTCTTTGATATAATTGGCTGAAGTGATGGGATGGTGAAGTGGCCAAAATTTTCCTTCGCGGTTTCTCAAGATGCTGAATGAAATTCGGGACTGGGGTGCACTTCTCGCTTCGCGATTTGATCTCCACTTTTTCTGACTAATACTGCGATATAAAATCCTTATTAACTCCGGTGAGGCGACGTCCAATTTATTTGCATAGGAATTCTCAAATACCCGGCCGCCGATTTCGAAGTTCACTTTGCGCTAAAAATTAGCCGATCGCAGTTTCGGTGCATCTCGGGATGACGGGCGGCTCTCGGGAGCTACGTATATCGACCCGTGATTTTTATCACGTTTAAGAATTATTCGGATCACGGCGATCCTGGTTGTCATGTAATCGCGAGGGAAACCGTCGATCCCGGCGGGACGTGATCGTCGGGAATCGGTTCGGGGTCATCCGCAAATCATGCTATGGCATAGCGGAATCACCCGCGGTCCATTTGCACGACGCTAGCCGATTGTTCCGACACTAATCTTAGATCGACCTGCATGGCCTAGAATGTACCCTCGGGGATCCTTATGGTCGGGATACTAGTCCGCGGCCAAGTTCTTTAGTCCGCGTACCATCCTATTCAGCCATTCCCCTTCGGTCAGTCGTCTCTAGAGTGATCAATTCCGAGTGAGATTACTGAAATGCATCAATGACCATTTTATCATAAACTTCGAAATGGGGTCGGAATTCGGAATGTCACACAAAACGACGACGTTTCCTTTAGTACTCCGGACGGCTACGATCAAACTTTAGATCTAATCCAGGCCGTTCATTCCTAACATGTCCTAAACGACGCCGCACCACTTATTCAAAACGACACCGTTTTTTATTTATTATTTTCTAACTAATATACCTAATATCCGAAAATACAAAATAACGATCCGACGGTCGTAAATCAAACTTATCTATTTATCCTAGCCGTCGGATCAAGGCCGACTCAACCTATTCGCGCCAACGACTAGGCCGAGTCGGCGATGACTTGGACTAATCACCGAATGCCACCTAGGACTTTGACTCTGTTGACCGCCACGTCTGCATCGTCTTCCTCACAGCGACGACAACAAATGAACGGCCGAGAATCTCCGGCGAGATCTAACGGCGAGATCTCGCCGGAATGACCTCGGACCAACGGCGATCGACTCGCTCAAACTTCCCGATCAACATATCCAAAGATTAAGTGATTTCACCCACAGGATCAACATATATCAAGCTTACACGGTTTCACAATCGCAGAACTCGATCATACGAAATAGAGCATAACTATTCGATTCAACCACAGGATTCACTCGGAGGAGGTTTAGAAACCTTACCTGCAGGTCGGATCGACCTGGTTTGGCCTAGAATCGCCTAGGCAAGCTTCGACGGTGTTCGGCCATGGAGGTTGGATTTCGCGGACTCGATCGGAGGTATTTATGCAAAATCGAGGCAAAATGGATATGCGGAAGTGGTCAGCGTAGTTCGGGAAGCAAAACGCATACAATAATTTCAAAAATCGTGCTCGGAACAAGACGATGCCATTGATGCTCGGTGGAGGAATCGGAAGTTCGACCTACCTGATTTGGAGATCGCAGGCTAATCCAAATGGCTCGGTCGCTTTCCGGAGCTGCCGTGAAGCTTCCGAAGTGGATTGCGAAGCTCGATTTGCTCTGGATTGGCTTGACGAGCAATCCACAGTAGTCGCTCAAACCTTCACCAATGGCGGACGTCGAGAGCTCTCTCTCTCTCTAACTCCCTCTCTCTCTATTCCGGTGTGTTGAGCGAACAAATGAGCCTCTCTCGTTCTAGAATCCTCCTCGGGCTTTTATAGTGAGCTTTTGAAATTTGGCGCGTCGGGCGTGAGCTGGCCGAGGGTGATTCACGTGCGCCCACGTGATTTCAGGCCCGCCGGACGGTGACGGAATCACTAGGATTCCGTCCAAGTCCATTAGACGTCCGTTGAGTCAAAAACGAGCAAGAATTGCACTTGGTTTTGAAATGGTTGACTTTCGGTCGCGGGAACTTTGACTATCGATTCCGCCGTGCTCCGGCGGCCATTGGCCGTGCCGTCGGTGGCAATCGACGGATCTTGACTTGACGAACAAAAGCCCCACCTCTATTGATCCAATTAAGCACGAATTGAACTCCAATTTGATCGTCAAAGTCCATCGTTGAACCTGCAAATGGCACGGGTGAATTTGGGGAAGATGAAGTATCGCTCGGGACCGGTTCAGCCAGTCCGACCGGCGAATCGGACCGGTCCGAACCGGTTCGAGATGAGTGAATTTTATGCAAATTTCAAAATTAAACCAAATTGGCTGGGAATTTTTGCAATTAAATTTCAAAATTGAACTCAGGGGCCTGAATATTATCTAAAAAAGTAGTTTTGCCCAAAAGTTCCCATCAATTTACATGAAAACCCCAAATTTTTCAATTTGCCCAAATTAGGGAAAAGTTCAATTGAGTGTCAATTTGACCAAATTGGACCATGAGACCCATTCCAATCAATTCTAAATGTATGAAAACATAGGGTGACAGTCCAATTTTACCATGATAGTCCCTCAATTAAGATTAATTTCAAAAATTGGCAAGTTGAGGGACTTAATCGCAAATAATTTGGGGATTTTTGTCTAATTCGCGCAATTCGTGCAATTGAGGGTGCAATTAATCAAATTGAAGCTCAAAGGGACTGCAATTGAATGTCTAGACTTAAAATGTGCAAAAATTGCAAATAAAAAGACTCGGTTGGTATTTTTTATGCAAATTCAACCTTAGGCATTATGAAGAAACACCTAAAATTGAACTCAATTTTTGATTTTTCTTGAGGTCAATATGAAAAAGGAATTAAAAGAAAAATATTGAACATTTTTCTGTATTTTTGCGATCTCGAAAAGTATTTTTTATGAATTTTTCAAGTATTTTCCTATTTTCGAAAATATTAAAAAAAATGCGAAAAACATGAAAAATTATTTTTTGTTCCAAATTGGTTCCTTATGCTTGGCCAAGGCTTCCAATGTTGATTTTATAATTTTTTAATTTTTTGTGAATTTTTAATGAATTTTGGAAAATAAAACTAAAGAAAACCGATTAAAAATTCGGGGGTCAACAGCTATCACTCACCTGTTTTCAAAATATCAAATCAGTATGGGAAATATTAAGGATTGGAGACATTGATCCGTGGTAATTGACTTTTCTATATGTATGCATGAAATGCTCATAAAAGAAATAGTATGTATTCATTACAAACCAATTTGTTCAAAAGTATCGAAAAGATAACAAATATGTAAAATCTAAATGGGGAAATGGATCTATCCAAGTCGGGGACGCTTCCACTCTTCTTGTTCTTCTGATCCATCGGAATCCCAATGGTATGGGTCTTCTCCTTCCTCCGACATCCACTGCTCCGGATCTTCGGGAATGTACGGCTCTACCCCCGGTACATACGGTACTATATACCCCGGCTCATATGACTCCACCTCTTCAATCCGAGGAGATACGCACTCGGGTACATATGGCTCTACCATTGATTGGCGATACTCCTTAAACTTCTTGATATACTCCTTGGAGGCTCTATGAATGTTCATCTCATCATCCAAATAATCCGGCCACTCAATTTGTTGCGGCGGGAGTTCTTCAAAGCATGAAGAATAAGCTTGATCCGGGCCCGATACAACTCCTTTGTTTCCTTAGTGAGCTTTCCTCGTGTCATATCAAATGAGAAAATCCCAGGACAAACATCCGGTGGTATCTCTTGTAGAACTCCAAATTGCCTCACCACTCGAATGGGGTAATACGCCACAGCGCCGGTACATCCCAATAAGGGAATAGGGTTATCTTCAATACCCGAAATGCGAGCTTCTACGATCTTGGGCCAAGTCAAACGCCATCTAATATGCTCGGGTTTCAAATTGTCCAATAGCTCAACCCACTTTTTGAATGAGTATTTGGGTACAAGGGATTGACACTTAAGGAAGGATCTAAGAGGGTGAACGTGCTCATTGATCTCATAACACCCCACCCGGAGTTAGAAAGTTTTTATATGAGAGGTGAACCACAAGTGGAGTAATCCGCTAGACGCTTGGAAAACGGCCTTTTTTGAAGATTTGGAACGATTACGGGAAAGAAAAGTCTCAGCTAAGATCATGTACGAATAATCCCAGCGACAACACGCTTGTCCGGCTATATGGGTTATGGAGGGGTCAAAAGTAGTTCTAGAAGTCGGGAATAGAACAAATGCAAAGAAAGCCAAGATAAACACCTTTCCCGATTTATGACCGGTTTCGGTGGGTAGAGAGGAATAATTATCGAAAAGGAACGAGAAAGTGAATTTGTCGGAATTGGACTTGTAAACTTTTTCAATTTCAGAAGTTTTAAGGCGAAGGAAACTCGATAACGAACGAGTGGAGTCCATGTCCAAAGGGAGTTGAGCTATACGTTCTTCAAATTTGGCCCCGATAATAGCGGTATACTCCTCAAGCGTAGGGGTCAATTCCAATCCTCGAAAGTTGAATGTCATTGTTTGCGCGTCCCATGCCTTGGCTAGTGCTTGAATGAGCGCCGGTTGGTATTCCACTTTGATCAAATCTACAAGTCGTCCCAAACGTCCTTCCACATAGGCTTTGTTGACGATGTCGAGGCGATCCCACCATATAGCGAGTTCCTTGCGCGGTATTGGGATGACTTTGATGTCTCCATTCCCCATGATCTAAAAATGCAAAAAATGATGATTCTAAAGTCAATTACCACGCTTTAATATGCATATGTATGTAATGTGATGCAAATGTGCTAACCAAATTCCATGTCATCTTTTGGTAACATGAGGGTCAACTACTCCCACTTGACCCAAATAAGCCAAATAGGGTAATTATGGACCCAAATCTCACCCAAAGATGGCATGTAATTTGATTAGGATCGTTTAAGCGTAATCGGGGTAAAAAGTCGTTCACAAATTGACAACTCATGAAATTTACAAGTCTAATACAATAAAGTCGAAAAAGATAGAACATGATAGTATCTAGAGATGTTCGGACAATAAATGTCGATGAAAGTACATAATAGACTCAAAATATAATGAAACCTAGAAAATGCCCCAAAGTCGTACTAATCTAGACAGTGGGAATGGTATCCTCATCCGATGAAATCTCTACTATCTCGGGAAGCTTAATATCTTCTTCATCATCGGAGGATATTGTGATGATTTCCTTCTTCTTAATCGGGGAGTGTTTTGGGGCCGTCTTGGTTGCACGTGGCTTTCTTGCCAACTTCATGTACAACTCCCGCATTCTTTCTTTCTCGCGCTCAAGCTCCAAATATCGTCCACATCGGGTATAATCGCAACTCTCGCTACGGATGCGGTTTCGTCCGTTGAGCTCTCGTCCGTGAACAAATCCGAAAACTCGGAATGAAGCGGGTACTCGGTCCTCGCGTCGAATGGTCCTCCGCTCCCATGTGAATCATCGGGTACAACAACACGACTTTGGGGCGCCATCTATCCTAAAAAGGAAAATTTGACTTTCAACCCCGATCACTTAAACGATCTTACAAATTGTAATGATATGTAATGAAAATGTATGATATGCAAAATTTAAATTTACAAGTTCAAAATAAAAAGGGTAGAAAGCCTTACCAACCGATGTTACTCTCTTTTTTGATTTTTGGTTTTAGGTATACCAACCATCCATTTCACATGCGCATGAGACAGGTGAGGTTTAACTCTAAAGAAATCAAAAAGGCTCGGGTATGGACCTAAAAAGGCTCCCGCTATACAAATCGATGGGCCGTCCACAAGCGCAATCAAACAACAAGTGGGTAGGACCATCAATCTTGCATAGCGAGCGGGATCAAATATGGTCAACCCAAGTGCAATCAAACACAAGAGCTTCGCATACCGATCCCCATCTATGGCGACCTAAAAGGTGATTTCGCGGCTCGGGTTTAGGCGCTTGTGTGTGTAGTGTCGTGATCCTCGAAATATGCAAGACATGCGACACAATTTATATTCAAAACACCGCTTCAAAACTTGCATAAATAAACAAACAATCCAAAACTCCATATCTGCATCAAAAAATGGTTAGCACAGACGCCACCCCTTATAACTCCCATCTGCATCAACATTTAACACTTTTTGTTATTAGACGTACCTCACCTTCAAGAGCATCTGCAGAAAACGGGGTTAGAAAACACTCAACATTTTTATCGGCTTAAATCCTCTTAAATTTGTCCCCGGTGGAGTCGCCGGTCTGTCGCGACCCTCCGTCGGTCGGTCCCGGATCGTTTAGGTTCCGGCGGGGGCGAGTAGGGTTAACGAGCCGATCCCCCCTTTTATATATATTATATTTTATGGGATCCCCGGTTGTCGGCGGGGTATTTTTTAAGGATCGCGGGTCTCTCCCAAGACCCATTACTCGAATCGCGATGTCGGGTAAAATTTATCAAATATCGAAATTGACCTTGTGTGGTCGGGTGGCATGTGCGATGTGTACATGCAATTTTGGAGTCGCCACCGATCGATTTATTGGAAGGTACGATCGGAAGACCTTACCGAGCGATCGGGAGAAACCGTTCGGTTCCGCGAAAACCGGAGATTTTGGGTCCGGGGACTTGGTTACGCCAAATTTCATATTTGACGCCCTTTCGGTTACCGATGTTGATTGTTTTTCTAACCTACGAATTCATGCAGATGTAATATCGGGTGAGGTAGGCCCTAACAATTCTAAGTTTTCATGCGGATGGGAATTTTCTATCCTAATCAATCACAATCAGAAAAATTAATGCGCAATCAAAATAATCGCAATCAATCAAATCAATCAATCAAGGTTCAATATGTCTAAAATGGCCCTATCGGCCCATACAAAAATCAAATTTGGGTGTCGGGGTGATTTGGGTAAAAATTTGGGGCGAATGGCCCGGAAGGGTAGAATGGTCATTTTTTGGGGTTCGGGACTCGAAAATCACAAAATTTCGATTTGGCCAGTTGAATGTGGCCATTTCTCATTTTTTTGTGATTTTCTTGAATTTTTCTAATTTTTTCTATTTTTTGGAATTTTTATTTATTTTTCAAAAAATATTGGAAATTTTCCGGATCGAAATTAATCGACCCTCGAAGTCTCAAACATTTTCGATCCAGACTTTATGAGTCCCGAATCGATCTAGAAATTTTTAGAAATTTTTTATGAAAATCGGGGAATTTTTATGAATTTTCTAAGTATTTTTACAATTTTTTTGGATTTTTTTGGAAATTTCTTTTTATTTTTTATTATTTTTTTTATTAATAAACCGGACCGGGTCAACCCGGTCAACGGCCGGTCAACCCGGTCCGACCGCTCACAAAATACCCGCTCAACACAAAAACGGCACCGCATTTGCTATTTCTATTTATTTTCTATTTTCTAAAATGAATTCCGAATATTCGAATATATAAAAGAAATAAACGGACGGTTGAGATCAACTTTCGAATCGATCTCAGCCGTCCGAACACCTACGAACAAAACGGCGTCGCTTCGGTCTATACTCTCAAAACGACACCGTGTCACTTGAATTAAGCGGACGGCCACGATTAAACCTAAAATCCGATCTAAACCGTCTATCCACTTATGAACAAAACGACGCCGCTTCAATTATTACCTTGAACGGCCACGATCATGCCTCAACTTAATCCTAGCCGTAGACTCTCCTCCGAACAAAACGACACCGTATGCTTTAATACCCTGGACGGCCGCGATTGACTCTCAAACCGATCTAGACCGTTGATTCTCTCTCTAGACAAAAACGACGCCGCATTATGCAAGTAAAACGGCAACGTTTCTAAATTTTCTTATTTTCTACCTAATAGACTAATATCTAAAAAAACAAAACAAACAGATCCGACGGCCTAGAATTAAACTCAACAAATTATGACGACCGTTGGATCAAGGCCGACTCAGCCTTTCGCGCCAACGACTAGGCCGAGTCGGCAAAGACCTGGACCAAACGGCGCACGACACCTGGACTTTGACTGTTTGACCGAGCCACATCAGCTCGTCTTCAACCTCTCGCCGGCGAGACAATGGACGAGTCGAAATGATCCGGCGAGATCTAACGGTGAGATCTCGCCGGATCGACATGAAATTACCGCCGATCGACTCGACTAATCATCTAGATTAACATATATGAAAATCAAGCAGTTTCATCCACAAGATCACAACTAATCGAGCTTTCACGTAATCAATACCACGAAGTTCAATCAAGTAACATAGGGCATATCGGTTCAATTCCTTCACACGAAGCTCGAAGATGAGTTGAGGAAACTTACCTCGAGTCCCGATCGGACTCGCGATGAGCTGGAAAGGTCCGGCCGGTGTTCGGCCGCACCGAGCCGTGACGGAGGTTCGACTCGGGTTTTTATGCGAGATCAATGCCAATCAAAGATGCGATCGTGATTAGTGACGCCACGAAGCAAAACGCCCACAATAATCGAAAGGATCATGCTCGGTAAGTCAAGATACCATGATCGCACAAGTGAGAAGGTTGAAAGCTCGACTTACCGATTCAAGCGGTCTCGGGCAGCGCGGTTGGTGACGATCGTTTCCTTGATCCTTCTGCGAACTTCGGGAAGTAGTTTTGCAGCTTGAGGTGGCCTGAGATGACCGGGTGAGCGGTGCACGCCTCGAGCTCGAAACTCCGGCAATGGCGTCGCGAGACCCTCTCTCTCTAGCTTTCTCTCTCTCTCTCTCTCTATTACATTCTTGCGCGAGCCCAAATGAAACCCCCCTTTCTTCGCGAACGTTCTTGGCTATTTATACTCGACTTTGAATTTTGGGCGCGCACGGATGTGTGAGTCGGTGATGCGATCACGTGTTGATCACGTGGCTTTTGGTCACCGGACGGTGACGGAATCGGTTATGATTCCGTCAACGTCCGTTTGGCCCTCCGTCGACTAAGAATGCGCACGAATTGAGCCCTGGTTTGTTCACGTTGACTTTGCAAGCCGCCGCGACTTTGATCGGCTCGCCGGAGCTCCTCCGGCGGCCATTGACCTTGATGCTTGATCCAATCGACGCATATCATCCTGGGGAACAAAACGCCTAAGTTAATTGCTCCGATTACCATCAATTGGCTTGTCAATTTGATCTTTGAATCTCGGCCAAACACTGTTCATGCGTGCAAATGCCTTAAGGAAGAAGACGATATTGTTTGGACCGGTTCGACCGGTCCGACCGGCGGTCAGACCGATCCGAACCGGTTCGGACAATAAATTCCTCACCATTTTCAAAATTAAACAAAATTGGCTGGGAATTTTTGTAATTAAACTTCAAAATTGAACTCAGGGGTCTGAATATTATCTAAAAAAGTGGTTTTGCCCAAAATTTCTTGTCAATTTGCACAAAAGCCCCAAATTTTTCAATTTGCCCAAATTGGGGAATAGTTCAATTGGATGTCAATTTGATCAATTTGGACCATGAGACCTATGCCAATTGATTCAGAATGTGTGAAAACATAGGGTTCCAGTCCAAGTTTACCATGTTAGTCCCTCAATTGAAAGTAATTTCAAAAATTGGCAAATTGAGGGACTAAATTGCAAATAATTTGGGGATTTTTGTCTAATTCGCGTAATTCGTGCAATTGAGGGTGCAATTAATCAAATTGAAGCTCAAAGGGACTGCAATTGAATGTCTAGACTTAAAATGTGCAAAAATTGCAAATAAAATGACTCAATTTGTATTTTTTTATGAAAATTCAACCTTAAGCGTTATAAAGGAACACCTAAAATTGAACTTAATTTTTGATTTTTCTTGAAGTCAATATGAAAAGGGAATTAAAATAAAAATATTGGATATTTTTGTGTATTTTGGTGACTTCGAAAAGTATTTTTTATGATTTTTCAAAGATTTTTCCTATTTTCGAAAATATTAAAAAAAATGTGAAAAATATGAAAAATTATTTTTTGTTCCAAATTGGTTCCTTATGCTTGGCCAAGGCTTCCAATGTTGATTTTTCAATTTTTATTTTTTTGTGAATTTTTAATGAATTTTGGAAAATAAAACTAAAGAAAACCGACTAAAAATTCAGGTGTCAACAAACATTTATTGTCCGAACATCTCTAGATGCTATCATGTCCTATTTCTTTCGACTTTATTGCATTAGACTTGTAGATTTCATGAGTTATCAATTTGTGAACGACTTTTTACCCCGATTACGCTTAAACGATCCTAATCAAATTACATGCCATCTTTGGGTGAGATTTGGTCCATAATTACCCTATTTGGCTTATTTGGGTCAAGTGGGAGTAGTTGACCCTCATGTTACCAAAAGATGACATGGAATTTGGTTAGCACATTTGCATCACATTACATGCATATGCATATTAAACCGTGGTAATTGACTTTAGGATCATCATTTTGGCATTTTTAGATCATGGGGAATGGAGACATCAAAGTCATCCCAATACCGCGCAAGGAACTCGCTATATGGTGGGATCGCCTCGACATCGTCAACAAAGCCTATGTGGAAGGACGTTTGGGACGACTTGCAGATTTGATCAAAGTGGAATACCAACCGGCGCTCATTCAAGCACTAGCCAAGGCATGGGACGCGCAAACAATGACATTCAACTTTCAAGAATTGGAATTGACCCCTACGCTTGAGGAGTATACCGCTATTATCGGGGCCAAATTTGAAGAACGTATAGCTCAACCCCCTTTGGACATGGACTCCACTCGTTCGTTATCGAGTTTCCTTCGCCTTAAAACTTCGAAATTGAAAAAGTTTACAAGTCCAATTCCGACAAATTCACCTTCTCGTTCCTTTTCGATAATTATTCCTCTCTACCCACCGAAACCGGTCATAAATCGGGAAAGGTGTTTATCTTGGCTTTCTTTGCATTCGTTCTATTCCCGACTTCTAGAACTACTTTTGACCCCTCCATAACCCATATAGCCGGACAAGCGTGTTGTCGCTGGGATTATTCGTACATGATCTTAGCCGAGACTTTTCTCTCCCCGAATCGTTCCAAGTCTTCAAAAAAGGCCGTTTTCCAAGCGTCTAGCGGATTACTCCACTTGTGGTTCACCTCTCATATAAAAACTTTCCAACTCCGGGTGGGGTGTTATGAGATCAATGAGCACGTTCACCCCCTTAGATCCTTCCTTAAGTGTCAATCCCTTGTACCCAAATACTCATTCAAAAAGTGGGTTGAGCTATTGGACAATTTGAAACCCGAGCATATTAGATGGCGTTTGACTTGGCCCAAGATCGTAGAAGCTCGCATTTCGGGTATTGAAGATAACCTTATTCCCTTATTGGGATGTACTGGCGTTGTGGCGTATTACCCCATTCGAGTGGTGAGGCAATTTGGAGTTCTACAAGAGATACCACCGAATGTTTGTCCCGGGATTTTCTCATTTGATATGACACGAGGAAAGCTCACTAAGGAAACAAAGGAGTTGTATCGGGCCCGGATCAAGCTTATCCTTCATGCTTTGAAGAACTCCCCACTGCAACAAGTTGAGTGGTCGGATTATTTGGATGATGAGATGAACATTCATAGAGCCTCCAAGGAGTATATCAAGAAGTGTAAGGAGTATCGCCAATCAACGGTCGAGCCATATGTACCCGAGTGCGTATCTCCTCGGATTGAAGAGGTAGAGTCATATGAGCCAGAGTACATAGTACCCTACGTACCGGGAGTAGAGCCGTACATTCCCGAGGATCCGGAGCAGTGGATGTCAGAAGAAGGAGAAGACCCATACTTGTGGGATTCCGATGGATTAGAAGAGCAAGAAGAGTGGAAGCGTCCCCGGCTCGGATAGATCCATTCCCCCATCTAGATTTTACATATTTGTTATCTTTTAGATACTTTTGAACAATTTGGTTTGTAATAAATACGTATTATTTCTTTTATGAGCATTTCATGCATACATATAGAAAAGTCAATTACCACGGATCAATGTCTCCAATCCTTAATATTTCCCATACTGATTTGATATTTTGAAAACAGGTGAGTGATAAATACGAGGACTCGTAGCAAAACGCGCAGGTTAAGGATGGAACAAGAAGAGCTCGCACCTCGTGTGGGTAATCCGGAAAACCAAATGAATATGATCGCCACAATGGTGGCGGAGATGAAGGCAATGATGATTGCAAGCCAGGGGAGATACCCCGTTGACCCTAATTCTCAAGCTCCCGCGGGGTCATCCGATGGAGCGAACGCTAATTCGGCGCCCGCCGCTAATCCCACTTTGAATCCGGAGAAACCACCTAAGGATCCTCCTGTTGTGATAGATTTGGAGAAAAAGGACAAGCAAGTCCTCAAAATGGAAGAGGAAATTAGGAGGCTCGCTAAGATCGAAGAGTGTTTGGCGAGTCGGGGTTATGAACTCTCGAGGTTCGACAAGGTTGCACCATTCGAAAAGATAGAGGTTCCCGCTGATTACAAGGAACCAGACTTTGTGAGGAGATATAATGGGACCGGGTGTCCTAAGGCGCACTTGAAGTATTACTTGCTCCGAATGTCGCAGTTCTCCGACAACATTCCACTACCGGTTAACACTTTCCAGGAAAGCCTATCTGGGGCAGCCCCGGCGTGGTTCATTGAATTGGAGCCAGAGAGGCTCGCCGATTGGGAAAAACTGCCAGACGAGTTCCTTCGGCAATACAAGTTTAACACTTTGACCGCCCTAACTAGGGAGGACCTTTTAAGGACCGTAAAGGGAAAGAGCGAGGCCGTTCGCGCCTACGCCCAAAGATGGAGAGCGTTGGCTGTGCGGGTAAAGCCACCCGTCCCGGAAGAAGAACTAATAGACCTTTTTCTCAAGGCCCTTCCATTTGAATTTTTCGACAAACCGAACACCTATGGGTGTCAGACATTTGCACACCCGATCAAGGTGGCAGCGCGCCACGAGTGGGCATTAAGAGAAAAGAAGATACCAGAGGCGCCTTTCAAACGCCAATACCCTTTGAGAAGGGATAATAGGGAGCAAATCGGAGAAGTAGCCTTTGTCCATAACCCGCCAAAGCCCAGAAATTTCTCGCCTTCAATTCCTACCCAAGGAACGTCCTCCTGGACCGCTTCCAAACCACCGGAATTCAGAAAAAAGAACCCAGTTGTTTTCACCCCACTACCCCGACCCTTATCCAAATTGTTACCCATGCTGTTGGAGAATCGCTTAGTTGCAAAAGAGCCACCTCGAGCTCACCCTCCAAGATTTCCCGGGTATGATGAGACCCGGACGTGCATATACCATATGGGAGAAAGGGGGCATAACGCGGACAACCTGTCTCGCTCGAAGTTCAAGGTGCAAGCATTGATCGACGGAAAAGTTCGGAGTTTGATAAAGCCGAACCGAATGTGCAGCAGAACCCGCTACTCGAGCATCGCGAGGTGAACGCGATTTTTGGAGGTGAAGAGGAAGAGGTTCTTGAATTCATAGCGGATATGGGTAAAATGCGGGATGTCTTGACATTGGCCTCGCAATACCCGGAAGGAGAGAGTATTTCCGGGGAGCAAAAAGAGGCTTGCTTAGAAAAATTGATTAGCTTAGGCGTCATAGGAAGAATGGAAAATGTTGCTTTCAAGGGGACCTACGTGGTGGTAGACATGCTGTCTGAGGAGTTCGCGATGAAACCTACGAGGGGAGCTCTTTTGAAAATACCCTCGGGATATTTGATGAGCATCAAAGATGGTCATGAAATTGAAGAGATCGACGAATATGAAGTCCGTCTGGATAAGGCCCGCCGAGGCGATAGAAGATTTTTGCAGAAAGCCCTAGAGAGGGGCGAAATAGTTGATAACCCGGGGGAAGATAGTGGTGGGTACAACTTTAAAGTGCTATATTCGGCGCCCCCGAGTTTCTTTGTTGACTCGGGAGATGTAGTCCCCGATGGGTGGGGTGGAATGGATGACCCCGCAAGTGACGAATTTGTGGGAACGGTCGATGAAGTTAAGGACCAAGCGGCTCCTCAGGATGAACAGAAGAACCAAGAGGTTGATATGCGACTTACTAATCCGGAGACGCACATGCGTCATTTAACAACTATGGTAGCAGATTTATCGCAATTGACGACCAAAAGGAATACTATGGCGGTAGAAGAAAGCATGCGGATTCCGGGAGATACGGCGGACCATGGAGACACGAAATCAAAAGATCGCTCTACTGCAAGAGCAAGGAGATGACGTGTCGAGGAAAATGGATGAGTTGAAGGAGTTGATTACGCCACTTACTCAAGCAAGAAACGTCCCGCCTCAAGGTACGAACCCGAGAGTGGTCTTCCGCACGAAGTATAATGGCGCTGGTGCCCTCTCGGCGCATATCTCATATTATCTCCGCCAAATGATTGGCCACCATGAAGATGATGAAACACTAATCCGGAACTTTGGACAAGGTTTAACGGGCCCTGCGCTGATATGGTTCCAATCAATCGATCTGGATTGGGTCCCGAGCCGGGAGGATTTATCAGAGCACTTCATGCGACACTTTGAAGCCGGAATCAGAGGTTATTTCACTAAGGCTAATCTGTTGAACATCCGAAAAGGTGAAGACGAAAGTTTTGCTTGAGGCCCGATCCGCCATATGATCTTGGATTTTAAATAGCTTTTGAGAACCAGTATGTCCGGAAGATCGTGGACTAGTTCTCCTTTCTTTGTCTAAAAAACTGGAATTTGAAAAATGTTTTCATGATAAAAATCATGCATCCTTCAATTTTATCATCTTTAAATACTAACTTTTCATGGTGCATTTCGGGCATATCATCCCACCCATACATAACAGGTTAATATGTGACTCAGATCAGCTCGATGACTATGCATGTGAAGTTGATATAGACGAGGTTGATGTGAGCGATATCAAGGGAGAATGGGATTTTTTCGAAGAATCTAAGCCTCCTATTTCTGAAGAACCTATCACTATTAATTTGGGGGATTCCGATTGCGTCAAGGAAGTGAAAATAGGAGGACACCTGTCTCGCAGCGAGATATTTTAAGAATGACGGTGTTACTCAAGGAATATCAAGATATCTTCGCCTCGGTCGTATGCTGACATGCCGGGTCTAGATCGTGAGATTGTGGAGCATGCTTTGCCCACAAATCCTTCTTGCACACCAGTAAATCAATCGCCCGGAAGAATGAATCCCGAACCGGCGGATAAAATCAAGGAAGAGGTGATGAAGCTCCTTAAAGTTGGATTTATCGAGGCTGTCCCATATGCTGATTGGGTCGCCAATATCGTACCGATTAAGAAGAAGGACGGAAGAATTAGAATATGCGTGGATTATCGGGACTTAAACAAAGCTAGTCCGAAGGATGATTTTCCCTTACCGCACATTGATGTGCTCGTCGACAAGATTGCGGGTTTTGAATTATTCTCCTTTATGGATGGATTCTCAAGATATAATCAGATCATGCTGAAGGAAGAAGATAAGATCAAGACCTCATTCACTACACAATGGGGAACTTTTTGTTACAAGGTAATGCCATTTGGATTGAAAAATGCAGGTGCGACATATCAGAGGGCTATGGTGACCCTTTTTCATGACATGATACATAAGGAGATTGAGGTCTATGTGGATGATATGATTGCCAAGTCCGGACTGAGAGAAGACCATGTTAAAGTGCTGAAGAAGTTATTTGACCGATTGAGAAAGTATAAGCTCAAGTTGAATCCTGCGAAATGCGTATTTGGCGCAAGATCCGGAAAGCTGCTAGGGTTTGTGGTGAGCAGCCGTAGTATTGAAATTGACCCTTCCAAGATTAAAGCCATATAGGAAATAGGAACTCCTACCACTGTCAAGGAAATAAGGGGCATACCGGGAAGGTTGAATTATATATCCAGATTTATATCTCAACCGTCAGAAACGGCGAAACCCTTCTTCAAGCTGTTAAAGAAAGGTGCGAAGGTCAAATGGGATGCGGAATGTCAACAAGCATTTGAGAAGATCAAGGAATACCCGGTACAACCTCCAATATTGGTACCTCCTATCCCTAACGTTCCTTTAACTCTATATCTGACGGTTAATGATGAGTCCCTGGGAGCTTTATTAGCTCAAACTAACCCCAAGGATCATAAAGAGCGGGCCATATATTATTTGAGCAAAAAGTTCACAACATCCGAAAGCAAGTACCCGGTAGTGGAAAGGACTTGCGTAGCATTGGTTTGGGTCCTCCACAGATTGAGGCGGTATACGCTGCACTATCATATAGAGCTGGTCACCGAAAATGACCCTATCAAATACCTTTTAGAGAAGCCAACGTTGTTAGGAAAAATGGCTAAATGGCAAATACTGCTTTCAGAGTTCGATATCAAAACCTCTCCCCAAAAATCTGTCAAGGGAAGAGCGATTGCTGATATGCTAGCCGAGAACCCTCCTAAGGACGTTTCAGAGCAAAACAAGGGAGGTCAAATCCTGAATATATCCGAGGACAAATGGACAATGTACTTTGACGGCGCAGTGAACCTCACCTGGATCGCATCTAAGCGCTTCGATATCCCCCGAAGATCAACATTATCCAGTTTCAGCCAAGTTGGTATTCCCCCGCACCAACAACATTTCTGAATATGAAGCCTGCATACTAGGATTACAATTGGCCATCTCATTAAAGGTGAAGAAGCTACTGGTATATGGAGATTCCATGCTAATCATTTTACAAACTCAAGGGGAGTGGAAGACAAAGGATCCCAAGCTTATTCCTTATCATAAGTACCTCGAGGAGATGATCCGACATTTTGAGGAGATCACTTTTGAATATCCGTCGAGAACTCAGAACCATTTTGCTGATGCTTTGGCCACATTATCAGCCATGTTACAAGTGCAAAATGGTCTCGAAATAGAGCCATTAAGGATTGATATCTTAGAACAACCGGCATACTGCATGGTCATTGAAGAAGAACCCGATGAAGAACCGTGGTATCATGACATCAAGAATTACCTACTGAAGGGTGAATTCCCTGCAGACGACCAACCGAAGATAAAAAGTACATAAGCAAGATGGCATCTAAATTTTTCCTCGGCGGACAGATCCTATACAAGAGATCCTTTGACTCGGTCCCGCTGAGGTGCGTGAATTCCAAAGAAGCAAATCTCATTATGAAAGAGATTCATGAAGGGGAATGTGGACCGCATATGAATGGCCACCTTCTCGCCAAGAAGATCATGAGACTCGGGTATTCTTGGTTGACTATCGAATCGGATTGCAACCAGCATGTTAGATCCCGTCATCAATGCCGGTATATGGCGACAGGATAAATGCACCGCCAACCGAGCTACATCAAATGTCGAGCCATGGCCATTCCGCATGTGGGGAATTGATATGATTGGTCCTATTAACCCAAAGGCCTCAAACGGACATCGCTTTATTCTGGTGGCTATTGATTACTTCACCAAATGGATTGAAGCCAGCTCATATACCAATGTCACTGCGAATAGTGTGGCTAAGTTTATCAAGTGAGATATCATCTCAAGATATGGAGTGCCAAGAGCCATCATTACGCACAATGGCTCTAATCCGAACAACAAGGTAGTCGATCAACTATTGGAACAATTTAAGGTACGACACCTTAATTCTTCACCTTACCGCCCGCAAATGAATGGAGCCGTGGAAGCGGCTAACAAGAACATCAAGAAGATATTGGCCAAGACTGCTGAGAAGTATAGAGATTGGCACGAAAGATTGCCATATGCTCTCATGGCTTATCGAACTTCAATACGTACTTCAACCGGGGCAACTCCCTACTCTTTGCTATACGGTATGGAAGCAGTCCTACCGGTAGAAGTGGAAATCCCCTCTTTAAGGATCCTGTCTCAAGTTGAGCTCACGGAAGAGGAGTGGAACCGACAGAGACATGAACAATTGAATTTGATTGATGAAAAACGATTAAGGGCCATCTGCCATGGTCAAAGCTATCAGAAGAAAGTAGCCGGAGCTTTTAACAGGAAGGTCAAGCCTAGAAATTTTGAAACAGGGATGCTAGTTGTGAGGAAAATGCTCCCAAATGCCCAACATCCAGGGGGCAAATTCATGCCAAATTATGAAGGCCCCTACGTGATTCGAAGGTCTTATCCGGGGGGAGCTCTTATACTTGTAAACATGGATGGAGAAGAATTGGCGAGTCCAAGAAATGCAGACGCCGTGAAGAGATATTACCCTTGAAATAAAATTGAGCCTCAAAGCGATTGATGAGCAGATCTGAGTCACATAGAATTTTGCATTCGCATGACATCTGCATACATGCATTTGCATACGTTTGTATTTTGTAGGTGAGTTGGGAATCATGAAGAACTCTGCAGAGCAATTAATCAAAACAGGGAAGTTATCTTTTATTTTGGATTTGAAAATTTTGAATATCTCGAACCGATTTGTTTCCTTTTGTTTTTACAGGACACGGGAGTCGACATCCGAAAGAGGTAGAAAGGAGTCGCTCCAGGATTTGAAAATTTTGAATATCTCGAACCGATTTGTTTCCTTTTGTTTTTACGGGAAACGGGAGTCGACATCCGAAGGAGGAAACGGGAGTCGACATCCGAAGGAGGTAGAAAGGAGTCGCTCCAGGATTTGAAAATTTTGAATATCTCGAACTAATTTGTTTCCTTTTGTTTTTACGGGAAACAGGAGTCGACATCCGAAGGAGGCAGAAAGGAGTCGCTCCAGGATTTGAAAATTTTGAATATCTTGAACCGATTTGTTTCCTTTTGTTTTTACAGGAAACAGGAGTCAACATCTGAAGAAGACGAGAAGAAATCACTTCGGGATTTGAAAATTTTGAATATTTTGAGATGATTGTTTCCTTTTGTTTTTACAGGGGACAGAAGCTAATATTTGAAGAAGACAGGTTTGAGGTTCTCTTCCTTTACAAAGAATTTTCATACGCCGTCGTGCTCGAAATTGAAAAACTTGGATTCATAGAGTCACAAGGCCCTTTTCAAAGAGACATTCATTACAAGTTTCAAAAACATCTTTTGAATATATCTTTTGATGAGAATATTTTGCAAACGATGAATTTTGATGAAAATGCCCCGAGTTTCTATAAACAGAGCATGTTTTGAAAGCTTTTCAAAAGACTGGTCCTTCAGATGAAAAGAGGCAAGCATTATCTTCAAACATGTCCCCGATACACTTGAGTGATGAGTGAGAGTGATAGAGCGAAAGAGCTTAACCTCGGGACGTAGGGGTCATTCGCGGTGATTACATGGATTGAAATGATGAAAGGCATTTCCATTTCAAAATTATCCATACACATTTATATCCCTTGATAACCAATCCGAGCCAAAAAGGGAGAATTTTATGAATACAACCCTGTCAAGAACCACCCCGCACCGGGGCATATTTGGAGGTTCATTGGATGATTTCTTGAAGAAAAGGTCGGGTAAGGCTTTATTGTGCTAACTTTGCATCAATCTTTTTGTGATAGCTTCAGGTGATTTCTAGCAGAGACTCGGAACACCTCAAAGTGAAGAAAAGCACTTTATTTCTATGTCCCAAACACTTACCCTTTGAAAAGCCAATTTGAGCCTTTGAATATTCATTTCTAAACCCTTGTTGGTGATCACCCCCCCCACACTGGGGCAAAGCAAAGGAATAACCAGCAATGAATCAAAAAGCATGATCGGAAGAACTTTGAATTTTGATACTGGTCTCAAAAGAGCCAGTCAATGCAAAAATGATGAAGAACGAAAGGGCTAGAAAAAGCAAAGTGCCTGGTAAAAGCAAGGCCAAAGCCCATGAAAAGAACACCACGAAAAGGGGCAAATTCTGAAGAAAAATCATCAAGATGGAAAGAGGAAAATCCTCAAAATCAATTGGAAAAAGAATGATCATGAATCTTCCGCAAAAAGCAAATGAATGCTGGAAGAATGTCAAGGTGATCACCAAAGTTCACCCTTTTTTTGAAAATATGGCCATTCTTAAAGAGCCCACCTTAAGCCAAAATACAACCCGTCACCAAAACTTTTCTGATCTAAGAGGTGTTTCAGGTTAATGCAAGAAATCATACAGGAAGCTACCGCTTAAAGAGGTAAGTACAATCCTGTCTTATCATGACTTCGGGGTTCTTGACCAGTAGACCCGAAGAAGCTATTTCAGATCAAAATTCATTTCTAAACCTTAAATTGAATATCTTTTGATGAGCCTTTGACCTGGCCCGAATTACGGTCCCTTTTAAAATGCCTTCTCCGATTAGTCGGATTGTATGCATCTCGAATTATCCCGAAACCTCAAGGTTAGGTTTCCTGTGAGCAGATTTGAATTTTAAGAAAAGCCTTCCTAAATGGTGAGAAGCCCTCTTGGATGAAGGAAAACACTTTTGAAAAACTTTTAAAACAATCTCTTTGTAGAACACTCGGGATGTGTCATTCGGAATCCATCCTCGCAAAAAATTTGAAATTGTGATTGGATACATTTCTTTCGCAAAAACACTTTGAAAATTTGTCTAAGAATTCTTAAGTCTCTCCTCAGGACTTAGAATTGTCATACTAATGATGTTTGATTGAACTTTCTGCAGGTTCCCCGGTGATCCCAAATCCTCGGAAAAGTTACATTTTAAAGATTTGATTAACTTGAATTTTCTGCAAGTCTTCTAGAGTCCCCAGGTCCTCATATCCCCCACTTTTAGAAAATTTGAAATAGGGTTTGAGCTCTGTAGGTACACTAGTCAACCTAGGTCCTTAGATGGCACCCTCTCGGACGGTTAGTAGCTGGAGAGACGAAAACCGATCTGCTTATTTGAAAATTTGAAATAGGGTTTGAGCTCTGTAGGTACACTAGTCAACCTAGGTCTTCAGATGGCACCCTCTCGGACGGTTAGTAGCTGGAGAGACGAAAACCGATCTACTTTTTAGATGGTGAGTCCCCGCATGGAGGATAGCCAATCTCTTTGAAATAGGTGAAACCCCTTTGTTACAAGGGTGAACCTCCCCCTCGAACGGTTAGTAGCCGGAGAGACGAAAACCGATCTGCTTATTTGAAAATTTGAAATAGGGTTTGAGCTCTGTAGGTACACTAGTCAACCTAGGTCCTCGGATGGCACCCTCTCGGACGGTTAGTAGTTGGAGAGACGAAAACCGATCTGCTTTTTAGATGGTGAGTCCCCGCATGGAGGATAGCCAATCTCTTTGAAATAGGTGAAACCCCTTTGTTACAAGGGTGAACCTCCCCCTCAGACGGTTAGTAGCTGGAGAGACGAAAACCGATCTGCTTTTTAGAAAATTTGAAATAGGGTTTGAGCTCTGTAGGTACACTAGTCAACCTAGGTCCTCAGATGGCACCCTCTCGACGGTTAGTAGCCGGGAGAGACGAAAGCCGATCTGCTTTTTAGATGGTGAGTCCCCGCATGGAGGATAGCCAATCTCTTTTAAATAAGTGAAACCCCTTTGTTACAAGGGTGAACCTCCCCCTCAGACGGTTAGTAGTTGGAGAGACGAAAACCGATTTGCTTTTTAGATGGTGAGTCCCCGCATGGAGGATAGCCAATCTCTTTTAAATAGGTGAAACCCCTTTGTTACAAGGGTGAACCTCCCCCTCGAACGGTTAGTAGCCGGAGAGACGAAAGCCGATCTGCTTTTTTAGATGGTGAGTCCCCGCATGGAGGATAGCCAATCTCTTTGAATTAGGTGAAACCCCTTTGTTACAAGGGTGAACCTCCCCCTCAGACGGTGAGTAGCTGGAGAGACGAAAGCCGATCCGCTTTTTAGATGGTGAGTCCCCGCATGGAGGATAGCCAATCTCTTTTAAATAGGTGAAACCCCTTTGTTACAAGGGTGAACCCCCCTTTCAGACGGTGAGTAGCTGGAGAGACGAAAGCCGATCTGCCCCCTTTTTAAATGATGAATCCCTAGTGGATAGTCAATCTCATTTTAAATAGGTGAAACCCCTTTGTTACAAGGGTGAACCTTCCCCACAAATCTTCAAACCACCACTCAACACCGCACGGACGCTGACCATTGCAAAATCGCGCCAAACCGTCCACAGGTAATTCCGTGCATTCAATTTTTCAACCTCAGATCGACAAATCTCAAACCATAGACAGGTGAGCTACAGGTAAGTCTCTATCTTCTCATTTCTCTTTCACATAAAATGAGCATGAACTGAAATAATTCCCCACGGAGTCGGAGCTTAAACTGCGAAGGTAAAGCAATCGAATGTCAAAGACTTATTTTCTTTAGATTTTTCCCCAGCAGAGTCAATTAAGGATCCAGGTGTCACCTTGTCTTTGAAAACAACCTCTAACCGAGATTACTTTCAAAGAGGGGCAACTGTTGACACCCGAATTTTTAGTCGGTTTTCCTTTAGTTTTATTTTCTAAAATTACTAAAAATTCACAAAAAAATCAAAAAAATTAAAAATCAACATTGGAAGCCTTAGCCAAGCATAAGGAACCAATTTGGAACAAAAAATAATTTTTCATATTTTTCACATTTCTTTTAATATTTTCGGAAAATAGGAAAATATTAGAAAATGCATAAAAAATACCTTTCGAGGTCACAAAAATACACAAAAATATCCAATATTTTTCTTTTAATTCCATTTTCATATTGACCTCAAGAAAAATTGAAAATTAAGTTCAATTTTAGGTGTTTCTTCACAATGCCTAAGGTTGGATTTGCATAAAAAATACCAATTGAGTCTTTTTATTTGCAAATTTTGCACATTTTAAGTCTAGACATTCAATTGCAGTCCCTTTAAACTTCAATTTGATCAATTGCACCCTCAATTGCACGAATTGCATGAATTAGACAAGAATTCCCAAATTTTTTGCAATTTAGTCCCTCAATTGGCCAATTTTTGAAATTACTTTTAATTGAGGGACTCTCATGGTAAAATTGGACTGTCACCCTATGTTGTCATACATTTAGAATTGATTGGCATAGGTTTCATGATCCAATTTAATCAAATTGACACTCAATTGAACATTTCCCTAATTTGGGCAAATTGAAAAATTTGGGGTTTTCATATAAATTGATGGGAACTTTTGGGCAAAATTGAATTTCTAGATAATATCCAGGCCCCTAAGTCCAATTTTGAAGATTAATTGCAAAAATTCCAAGTCAATTTTGTTTAATTTTGAAAATTGCGCGAAGTTCATTGTCTGAACCGGTTCGGACCGGTCTCATCGCCGGTCGGACCGGTCGAACCGGTCCAAAGACAGGTCATCTTCCTCATAGAATCGCGCAAATATGCTGATTGGAGTGGCGAACTTCAACGATCAAATTGACATCCAATTCGATACTAATTAAACGAATTAACTTGGGGTTTTTGATGTTCAGGTCGAGCTCAGTCGATCACCACCTTCGGCGTGACCGGTCGTCGCCGGAGCGCGGCTGAATCAGCGGTCAAAGGCACGGTGGTCCGAAAAGTCAACATTTCTGAAAACAAGTAAAATTGGTGTTCGTTTGAGCTCGACCGGAGATCTAACGGACATTGGACGGAATCCTAATGATTCCGTCACCGTCCCGCGAGCCTAGACTCGTGTGAATGGCACGTGAGAGCCTCGGGCAAGCTTAACCCGCGCGCCCAATTTGAAATCCGAGTATAAATAGCCAAGAGAGGATTCTAGAAGAGGGGAGGGGGCTCATTTCGCTCGCACTCATAACGGAATAGAGAGAGAAAGAGAGAGAAGTAGAGAGAGAGACTACGAGCGATACCTTCGCCGGAGCTTCGAACCGGAGCCGTACGTCTTCGGCCCAAGCGATTCAAGCCAAATCGAGGCCTCGCACCACCACCGGAAGTTCACCGGAGTCCGGGAGAGGCGATCGGCACAGCTCAATCGTCTTCAAGCTTCCAAAACTGGTGAGTCGAGCTTCACTTCCTTCCATTGTGCATCAATGGCATCGCACTGTTCCGAATATGATTCTTTAAATTGTTGTGTCCGTTTTGCTCCCCGAACTTCACCGACCACGATCGCAACTTTCTTTTGCATCGATTTTGCCCGAGTCGCCTCAATCGAACCTCTAACATCACGCGGTCCGGTCGATCTTCGGCCGGACGAATCTGGCACTTCCGGGCTCAATCGGAGCCCGAGGTAAGTACTCTAGACTTGATTTGAGTGTGTCCGAAGCTTAGATTTGATTGTTATGCTCTGGTTTGTATGTTTGAACTTGGTGATACCGTGACTGTGCGAGTTCGATTTGTTGTGATTACGTGTACGAAATGCTATGATTCTTAGATATGTTAAACTAGAGGACGAGGCGAATCGATAGGAGTTGGATTCGTGTGTTTTGGTCGAGGATCCACCGTTGGATCGTCGCCGGAAGTTCCCGGCCGTTCGTTGCGTCGTTGCGAGAGGTTGAAGATGACCGATGTGGCGAGTCAAAAGAGTCAACGAGCCGACGTGTCGCCCTATGATTGGGCCGGGCGTCGGCCGACTCGGCTCGGCCGTTGGCGCGGACGAGTTGAGTCGGCCTTGATCCGACGGCTAGGATAAATAGATAGGTTTGATTTACGACCGTCGGATCGTTATTTTGTATTTTCGGATATTAGGTATATTAGTTAGAAAATAATAAATAAAAACGATGCCGTTTTGAATAAGTGGTGCGGCGTCGTTTAGGACATGTTAGGAACGAACGGCCTGGATTAGATCTAAAGTTTGATCGTAGCCGTCCGTAGTACTAAAAGAAACGTCGTCGTTTTGGGTTTAGAAGAGTTGACGGCTCAGATTAGATCTCAAATAGATCGTAGCCGTCCATGCATTTATTAGATACGGCGTCGTTTTGCTTAAGGTTGAGTCAACAGTCCGGATCAATTTTCGGGTTTAATCGTAGCCGTTCATTTGTTCGGTGACATACGGCGTCGTTTTTACGTAGAAGGTCGGGACGTCGTCGTTTTGTTTGAGGGCGAGTCGACGGCTGAGATCAAATCTGGGATTGATCTCAGCCGTCCGTTTCATTTTAGTATATTCGGATATTAGGAAATTGCTTAGAAAATCGAATAAAAAATAGAAATAAAATAGAATACGGCACCGTTTTGTGTAGATCGAGTCCGAGTTCGGTCCGGACCAGGTTGACCGGTCATTGACCGGGTTGACCCGGTCCGGTCTATTAAAAAAATAATAAAAAAAATATTAATAAAAAAATAAAATAAAATAAAATGAAATTTCCAAAAAATCCAAAAAAAATTGCAAAAATACTTAGAAAATTCACAAAAATTTCCAGATTTTTACAAAAAATTCCTAAAAATTTCTAGATCGATTCGGGACTCATAAAGTCTGGATCGAAAATTTTGAGACTTCGAGGGTCGATTAATTTCGATCCGGAAAATTCCTAATATTTTTAGAAAATAAATAAAAATTCCAAAAAATAAAAAAATTAGAAAAAATTCCATAAAATCACAAAAAATGGGAAATGGCCACATTCAACTGGCCCGACCCCGATTTTGTGATTTTTGGGTCCCGAACTCCCAAAAAAATGACCATTCTACCCTTCCGGGCCTTCCGCCCCAAATTTTTTGCCAAATCACCCCGACACCCAATTTTGATTTTTGTATGGGCCGATAGGGCCATTTTTATACATATCGAACCTTGATTTGATTGATTTGATTGTTTGTAAGGATTTTGATTGCGCATTAATTTTTCCGATTGTGATTGATTAGGATAGAAAAATCCCATCTGCATGAATACTTAGATTTTTTTAGGACCTACCTCATCCGATATCGCATCTGCATGAAATCTCAGGTTAGAAAAACAATCAACATCGGTAACCGAAAGGGCGTCAAATTTGAAACTTGGCGTAACCAAGTCCCCGGACCCAAAATCTCCGGTTTTCGCGGAACCGAACGGTTTCTCCCGACCGCTCGGTAAGGTTTTCCGATCGTACCTTCCAATAAATCGATCGGTGGCGACTCCAAATTGCATGTACACCTCGCACATGCCACCCGACCACACAAGGTCAATTTCGATATTTGATAAATTTTACCCGACATCGCGATTCGAGTAATGGGTCTTGGGAGAGACCCGCGATCCTAAAAAATACCCCGCCGACAACCGGGGTTAAAAATTAATTAAGGGATCGGCTCGTTAGCTCTTATTCCGCCCGGAAAAATTTCCGGAGGGTCGCGACAGACCGGCGGTGTGAGGAGGCTGAAGGGGTGCTCGGCCAAGAGAGGAAAAGAGAGAGTTCTTGGGAGAGAGTTGAGCTCAAAATGAAGAAATGAGGGAGTGAGAGAGAGGGTGAGTGATCAGCCAAGAGTAAGAGAGGGAGAGGGTGAGTTTGAGTGATTGAGTGAGTGACTTGATGGGTGGGAGATAGTGGGGTTGGTGTAGGACATGAATAGTAGAATAGGTGGTGGGGTTTGACTTGCATGGGGACTTGATCCCTTCAAGTGTTATGTCCCTCCATTATCCACATGGGGATTTAGGGGCTGAGGGGTGTGGTACAAGGGTTGACCGAAATTCCTTCGCGGTCGCTCAAGGGCCGAACGAATTTCGGGACCGGAATGGATTTTTTTTTGTTTCGCAAATCCGATCCTCATTTTTCCAACTTATATGGCTTCCAAATATCCTTAATAACATTTGCAAGGCGACATCCAAGTTTATTTGTATTGGAATTCTCGAATACCCGGCCGCCAATTTCGAAGTCCCCTTCGCGCTCAAAATCGGCCGATCGCATTTTCAGTGCACCTCGAACCGACGGGCGGCTTTCAGGAGCTACGCGTATCGACCCGTGATTTTAGTTACCACGTTTTAAGAATTCGGACCACGGCGACCCCGGTTGTCGTGTAATCGCGAGGGAAACGGTCGGTCTTGACAGGACGCGATTGTCAGGAATCGCCTCGGGGTTATTCGCAAATCATGCTATGGCGTAGCGGTATCACCCGCGAACCAATTGCACGACGCTAGCAAATAGTTCCGACGTCAACCTTGGATCGGCCCGCAATGACCCAGAATGTACCCTCGGCGACCCTTATGGTCGGGATACCGATCCGCGGTCGAGTCCTTTATGGTCTGCGTACTATCCTATTTAGCCATTCCCCTTTGATCGGTTATCTCAAGAGTGATCAATTCTGAGTGAGGTTACTGGAATACATCGATACTCATTTCATTCATAACTTCGAAATGGGGTCGGAATTCAGAATGTCACACTCTTAGATCCTTCCTCAAGTGTCAATCCCTTGTACCCAAATACTCATTCAAAAAGTGGGTTGAGCTATTGGAAAATTTGAAGCCCGAACATGTTAGATGGCGTTTGACTTGGCCCAAGATTGTGGAGGCTCGCATTATTGGTGTTAAAGATAGCCATATCCCCTTATTGGGATGTACTGGCGCTGTGGCGTATTACCCCATTCGAGTGGTGAGACAATTTGGAGTTTTACAAGAAATACCATCGGATGTTTGTCCCGGGATCTTCTCGTTTGATATGACACGAGGAAAGCTCACCAAGGAAGCAAAGAAGTTGTATCGGGCCCGAATCAAACTTATACTTCACGCTTTGAAGAACTCCCCGTTACAACAAGTTGAATGGCCGGATTATTTGGACGACGAGATGAACATTCATAGAGCCTCCAAGGAGTATATCCAGAAGTTTAAGGAGTATCGCCAATCAATGGTCGAGCCATATGTACCTGAGTGCGTATCTCCTCGGATTGAAGAGGTGGAGTCCTACGAGCCAGAGTACATAATACCGTATGTACCGGGAGTAGAGCCGTACATTCCCGAAGATCCAGAGCAGTGGATGTCAGAAGAAGGAGAAGACCCATACCTGTGGGATTCCGATGGATCAGAAGAGCAAGAAGAGTGGAAGCGTCCTCGACTTGGATAGATTCATTCCCCCATTTAGATTTCGCATATTTGTTATCTTTTGGACACTTTTAAACAATTTGGTTTGTAATAAATACATATTATTTCTTTTATGAGCATTTCATGCATACATGTAGAAAGTTCAATTACCATGGACCAATGTCTCTAAATCCTTTAATATTTTCCATACCGATTCGATGTTCTGAAAACAGGTGAGTGATACACACAAGGACTCGTAGCAAGACGCGCAAATTAAGAATGGAACAAGAAGAGCTCGCACCTCGTGTGGGTAATCCGGAGAACCAAATGAATATGATTGCCACAATGGTGGCGGAGATGAAGGCGATGCTGATAGCTAGTCGGGGGAGATACCCTGTTGATCCTAATTCCCAAGCCCCTACAGTGCTCTTCGATGGAGCGAACGCTAATCCGGCGCTTGCCGCTAATCCCACTCTGAATCCGGAGCGACCACCTAAGGATCCTCCTTTTGTGATAGATTTGGAAAAGAAGGAGAAACAAGTCCTCAAAATGGAAGAGGAGATCAAAAGGCTTGCTAAGATCGAAGAATGTTTGGCGAGTCGTGGTTATGAACTCTCGAGGTTTGATAAGGTTGCGCCGTTTGAAAAGATTGAGGTTCTTGCTGATTACAAGGAACCGAATTTTGTGAGGAAATATAATGGGACCGGGTGTCCCAAGGCACACCTGAAGTATTATTTGCGCCGAATGTCGCAATTCTCCGACAACATCCCACTACCGGTCATCACCTTCCAGGAAAGCCTATCCGGGGTCGTCCCGGCATGGTTCATTGAATTGGAGCCAGAGAGGCTCGCCGATTGGGATAAGCTGGCGGACGAATTCCTTCGGCAATACAAGTTTAACACTCTGACGGCCCTAACTAGGGAGGACCTTTTAAGGACCGTGAAAGGAAAGAGCGAGGCCGTTCGCGCCTACGCCCAAAGATGGAGGGCATTGGCCGTGCAGGTAAAACCGCCCGTCCCGGAAGAAGAATTGATAGACCTTTTCCTTAAGGCACTTCCCTTTGAGTATTTCGACAAGCTGAATACTTCTAGATGTCAGACGTTTGCGCACCCGATCAAGGTGGCGTAACGCCATGAATGGGCATTAAGGGAGAAGAAGATACCCGAAGCACCTTTCGTACGCCAATACCCTTTGAGAAGGGATAATAGGGATCAAACCGGGGAAGTGGCCTTTGTCCCTAACCCGCCAAAGCCTAAAAATTTCTCATCTTCTACCCCTACCCATGGAACGTCCTCCTGGACCGCTTCCAAACCACCGAAATTTAGAAGAAAGAACCAACCTGTTTTCACCCCACTACCCCGACCCTTATCCAAATTATTACCCATGCTGCTGGAGAACCGCCTAGTTGCAAAAGAGCCACCTAGAGCCCATCCTCCAAGATTTCCCGGGTTTGATGAGACCCGGACGTACATATACCATATGGGAGAAAGGGGACATAATGTGGACAACTGTCTCGCTCTCAAATTCAAGGTACAAGCGTTGATTGACGGTAAGGTTTTGGAGTTCGATAAAACCGAACCGAATGTGCAACGTAACCCGTTACCCGAGCATCGCGAGGTGAACGCGATTTTCGGAGGCGAAGAGAGAGAGGTTCTGGAGTTCATAGTGGATAAGAGTAAAATGCGGGATGTCTTGACATTGGCCTCACAATACCCGGAAGGAGAGAGTATTTCCCGAGAGCAAAAGGAGGCTTGCTTGGAAAAGTTGATCAACTTGGGCGTTATAGGAAGAATGGAAGACGTCACTTTTAAGGGGACCTACGTGGCCGTGGACATGCTGTCCGAGGAATTTGTGTTGAAACCTACAAGGGGAGCTGTTTGGAAAATACCCTCAGGATATTTGATGAGCATCAAAGATGGCCAAGAAATTGAAGAGATAGACGAATATGAAGTCCGTCTGGATAAAGCACGCAGAGGTGATAGAAGATTTATGCAGAAAGCCCTTGAGATGGGAGAAATAGTCTACAATCCGGGAGAAGATAGTGGCAGTTACAACTTTAAAGTGTTGTATTCGGTGTCCCCAAGCTTTTTCATTGACTCTGGAGATATAGTCCCCGATGGGTGGGGCAGCATGGATAATCCCGAAAGCGAAGAGTTCGTGGGAACAATTGACGAAAACAAAGACCAAGCGGTTCCTCAAGGTGAACGAGGAAGTCAAAGAGACGATGTTAGGCTTTCCAATTTGGAGACCCATATGCGACATTTAACAACCATGGTAGCAGAATTATCGCAACCGATGGCTAAGAATAACGCCACAGGAGTAGAAGAGAACATGCAAATTCTAGAGATACAGTGAGTCATGGAGACGTAAAATCGGAAAATCGCTCTATTGCAAGAGCAAGGAGATGATATGTCAAGGAAGATGGATGAATTGAAAGAGATGATTACGCCACTCACTCAAGCAAGGAATGTTCCGCCCCAAGGCGTGAACCCGAGAGTGACCTTCCGCACGAAGTATAATGGCGCTGGGTGTCCTCTGGCGCATATCTCATATTATCTTCGCCAAATGGTTGGCCATCATGAGGATGATGAAACACCGATTCGGAATTTCGGACGTAGTCCGGCGGGCCCCGCACCGGTGTGGTTCCAATCAATCGATCTGGACCGGGTCCCAAGTCGGGAGGAATTATCGTAACACTTCATACGGCACTTTGAAGCTAGAATTAGAGGATACTTTACCAAGACTAATTTGTTGAACATTAGAAAAGGGGAAGATGAGAGTTTTGAACTCTTCGCTAGAAGATGGAAGAAGCATGCGGCAATGGTGCAATCGACACTGTCGAAAAGGGAAATGCTGGAGTTCGTATCGAAGTCACTTCCAGCAGAATATTTTTACCGCATGTATGCATACACTTATTCTTCATTTGTCGCGACCCTCTCCGTCGGTCCTCGTAAAATCCTGGCGGTGGAGTGGTAGGGTTAACGAGCCGATCCCTTTTTATATCTATTTTTTTATTATGTGTGGGATCGCGGGTCCCTCCCAAGACCCATTACTCGAATCGCGATGTCGGGTAAAATTTATAAAATATCGAAATTGACCTTGTGTGGTCTAGTGGCATGTGCGAGGTGTACATGCAATTTGGAGTCGCCACCGATCGATTTATTGGAAGGTACGATCGGAAAACCTTACCGAGCGATCGGGAGAAACCGTTCGGTTCCGCGAAAACCAGAGATTTTTGGGTCCGGGGACTTGGTTACGCCAAAATTCATATTGACGCCCTTTCGGTTACCGATGTCGAGTGTTTTTCTAACCTAAGAATTCATGCGGATGTGATATCGGATGAAGTAGGTCCTAACAATTCTAAGTATTCATGCGGATGGGGATTTTACTATTCCTATCAATCACAATCAAAAATTAAAATGTACAATCAAAACAATCAACGTCAAATCGGTCAAACAAATCAAGCAAACGAACCTAAAGGGGTTCTATCAATTCACAAAAATAGCAAGTTCGGGTTCCGGGGATAGTTTGGGAAAATTTGGGGCTGAAGGCCCAGAAGGGTAGAATGGTCATTTTTTGGGAGTAGGGACCCGAAAATCACAAAATTTTGATTCGGCCAGTTGAATGTGGCCATTTCCCATTTTTTGTGATTTTCTTGAATTTTTCTAATTTTTCTATTTTTTTGGAATTTTTATTTATTTTTTAAAAATATTGGGAATTATCTGGATCGACACGCATCGACCCTCGAAGTCTCAAAATTTTCGATCCAGACTTTATGAGTCCCGAATCGATCTATGAATTTTTAGAAATTTTTTGTGAAAAACTGGGAATTTTTGTGAATTTTTTAAGTATTTTTGCAAAATTTTTTTGGATTTTTGGAAATTTCTTTTTATTTTTTATTACTTTTTATTAATGAACCGGACCGGGTCAACCCGGTCAGACCCGACTCAGAGACCCATCAGACTCAAAAACGGCACCGTATATGCGTTTCTAAAATATTTTTGATTTTTTAAACCTAATTTCCGAATATCAGAATATACTAAAAATAAACGGACGGCCATGATCAAACCTAAGGTTGATCTCAGCCGTCGAACCCAAACTAGATGAACGACGATGCTTCGATCCATCCACGCTCAAAAAACGACGCCGCATGACTACAAGACACGGACAATCACGATTAGATGTTGAGGTTTGATCTAAGCCGTTCATCTCTTCTATCAAAAACGACGACGCTCCGTTTAATATGTTGGACGGCCACGATTCCTTCTAAACCCGATCCGAGCCGTCCGTTTGCCTATGACTCAAAACGACGCCGCATCAAATATAACACTCAACGGCCACGATCGATCCTAAGTTAAATCCGAACCGTTCATTCTATCTATAGCTAAAACGACGACGCATCCCCTATACTAAACGGCGCCGTTTTACTATTTTCTAATTTCTATCTAATATATCTAATATCCGAAAATAAGAAAATACTAATCTAACGGTCCTAAATCAAATATGCCGAATTATCCTAGCCGTTAGATCTATGCCGAGTCGGCTCGCTCGCGCCAACGGCCGAGCCGACTCAAGATGACCTGGACCAATGAGAGCCCGACACCTGGACCTTTGACTCTCCGACCGAGCCACATCAGCTCGTCGTCTACCTCTCGATGACACGTAACGAACGGCTGCGAAACCTCCGGCGAGATCCAACGGTGAGATCTCGCCGGAATGACACCAAACCACCGCCGATCGACTCGCATAACCCTCCCGATCAACATATCTAAGAATCAGATAATTTCATCCACAAAATCACCAATAATCGAACTCGCACAGAGCTTAACTATGAACAATCAATCAAGCAACAAAGAGCATATCAATCCAATTCATCTACACAGAAGCATCCCGAGGTGTTGAGAAGACTTACCTCCAGCTCGGATCGAAGAGTAAAACGCCTACATTAATTTCACTAATTGTGCACGGAACAGAAGGATGCCATGATCGCACGGAGAGATTATCGCGAAGTGGACTCACCGTTTCCGGAGATCTCGAGCTGCTTGGCTCGGCACGATCGCTTCCGGGAAGTCCAAGGAAGCTTCCGGCGGTGGTCCGGTACTCCGATTTGGTCTGTGGTGGCCGAACGAGCGTTCCACGCTCAAGCTCCGACGAGGCTGCGTTGAAGCTCGCGAGAGCGTCTTTCTCTCTCTTCTCTCTATTTCTCTCTCTATTCCGTTGCGTGAATGAGCGAATGAGCCCCCCTCTCGCGTCCGGAACCTTCCTCAACCTTATATACCCGTTTTCAAATTCGCGTGCGTATACGAATGAGTTGGCCGAGACTCCCACGTGCTAATCACGCGTTTTACGGTCACCGGACGGTGACGGAATCGTTAAGATTCCGTCCAATGTCCGTTAGATCTCCGGTCGAGCTCAAACGAACACCACTTTCACTTGTTTTCAAAAATGTTGACTTTTCGGACCACCGTGCCTTTGATCGCTGATTCAGCCGTGCTCTCGCGACGACCGGTCACGCCGAAAGTGGTGATCGACTGAGCTCGACCCGAACATCAAAAACCCCAAGTCAATTGGTTTAATTAGTATCGAATTGGCATCCAATTTGATTGTCAAAGTCCGCTGTTGAACCCGCAAAATGAAGTGCTCGCGTGAGGAAGAAGAAGCACTATTCCGAACCGGTCCGACCGGCGGTCAGACCGGTCCGAACCGGTTCGGACGTGCAATTTTCAAAATTAGTCCAAATTTAATGGGAATTTGTGCAATTAGATTTCAAAATTGCACTTAGGGGCCTGGATATTATCTAGAAATGTGTTTTTGCCCAAAATTTCCCATCAATTTCTATGAAAACCCCAATTTTTTCAATATTGCCAATTTGGGGAAATGTTCAAATGGGTGTCAATTTAATTAAATTGAACCATGAGACCTATGCCAATTGATTCAGAATGTATAAAAACATAGGGGGACAGTCCAATTTTACTATGATAGTCCCCGAATTAAAAGTAATTTCAAAATTGGGCAAATTGAGGGACTAAATTGCAAATATTTTTTGGGGATTTGGCCTAATTCATGCAATTCATGCAATTGATGGTGCAATTGATCGAATTAAAGTTCAAAGGGGCTACAATTGAATGTCTAAACTCCAAATGTGCAAAAATTGCAAATAAAAAGACTCAATTGGTATTTTTTATGCAAATTCAACTCTAGGTATTGTGAAGGAACACCTAAAATTGAACTCAATTTTTGACTTTTCTTGAGGTCAATATGAAAAGGGAATTAAAAGAAAAATATTGAACATTTTTGTGTATTTTTGTGACTTCGAAAAGTATTTTTTTATGAATTTTGAAGTATTTTCCTATTTTTCGAAAATATTAAAAAAATGTGAAAAATATGAAAAATTATTTTTTGTTCCAAATTGGTTCCTTAAGCTTGGCCAAGGCTTCCAATGTTGATTTTTAATTTTTTTTGATTTTTTGTGAATTTTTGGTGAATTTTGGAAAATAAAACTAAATGAAAATTGATTAAAAATCAGGTGTCAACATCATTCCAACATCCGGTGGAAATCGGCATGAGGATTGAGGGAATTATCCTGAGAATCAGAAGGGAAAGGCAAAGGGATCCGGATGAAAAAAATGCCACGCCGGTAAGGCCAGGTCTAGAACATAACCCCGATGATGTCCATGAAGATGAGATGATCGGAATGGTAGATACTTCTATTCGCTTTGTTATTGATCCGAATAAGGTGGATAATTGGGAAGCGTCCACCTCAGAAAAACCGTCAACGCCCGAACCACCAGAAGAAGTCGGACCAGTAAAGATTAAATTGCCACCCGTGGAAGAGTATGATTCAAGGGCGCTTCACTAGGATTATGGAACGGGCAAGATTAACGCCATAATGAGATCGGGAAGATGTTATCTACCAAGAGAGGCGGATTCTCAAAAGAAAGCCCCGATCGTAGAAGAAGTTGAGAAGTTGCAATCGGTCGGAGGACCAGTGAATATGAGGTCGTCGACCAACTGCGGAAAATGCTGGCACTGATTTCCTTACTAGATCTCTTCAAAAATTCTGAAAAGCACAAGAATGCCCTCTTGAAAGTGCTGGATGAGGTGCATGTTCCGGAGACAATCAACGAAGTTCAACTAGGGGATTTCGTGGGAGCTATCCTCTTGAAAGACCAGATATCCTTCTCGGATGAAGATTTCCCAAGGGAATGACGTGTCCACAACAAAGCTCTTTATATCGATGTGAGGTGCCATGGAAGGGAGGTTCCTCACGTTACGATCGACAATGGTCGGCCTTTAATTTCTGTCCCTTGAGCACTTTGAGAAACTTGGGGATAAATGAAGATTTTGTGAAGACATCCAAGGCCACTATTCGGTCATTCGACAGAGTCTCTAAGAATGTGGTAGGGGAGATTGAACTGGATATCTCTATTGGACCGGTGACCTTCTATGTGCCGTTTCAAGTGTTGGACATTCCTAGTGCCTTTACCTTGCTTCTGGGAAGACCGTGGATTCATGTGTCTGGGGCAACTCCTTCCTCCTTGCATCAGAAGGTAAAATTTGTAGTCAAGGGCCAGGTGATCACCATCCATGGCGAGACAGGGCATCGCGCTTCTTTAAAAGGGATGGTCCCATACATCGAACCCTCAAAGGAGGAAGAGTTGAGTTATCATACCTTTGACATCATATCGGTCATGCATGTATCACCGGATACAAAGATAGCTATACCGGAGCTTTCAAAACCTGCGACTATGGCGGGAAGAGTGCTACTCTCGAGCGGTTTTATTCCGGGTGCCGGATTAGGGAAGTACGGTCGGGGAATCCTTAACCCTTTGAATTTGAGCTCGAACGACCATAAGATAGGTTTGGGCTATAAAGAGGAAATAAAGCGTAATACGGGTCGAGGCCGAGGTCGAAACAATCGTTATGGAGACCGAGGAGGTCGTGGACACCAAGGTGGTCGTTTTATAGGCACCGACGTGTAGAAAGCCAAAGGGAAGATATTTCAAAACCCCTTATTTGAGGTGTTCTCCAAAGGGGGCAAATGGCTGGAAGATGAGGATATCTCCGAAGATGCGGAACCCGACTTGTTCAACCCGTTCCTGGATAATCGGGTGCACGTGATCATTGAGTGGCCGGAGGATGATTTCCCCACCCCCGAGTAAAAGGCTCTTTCTGAACTTTATCTTTTAATGCATTTTGATTACTGCATTTATTTTCAAAACTTTTTGCTGTCTTGGCACCCTTTAGGTCTCATGCCGTGATCCAAGAAGTGCAAGATCGTATTGCTCTTAGTTGCATCTATTAATGAAAATCATCTCAAGTTTTATTACGGACATGTGGAACAACGGATTGGTCCGATGATGACAATTACTTATACTATGAGACTTGAGGCCCGATCCGCCACGTGATCTTGAATTTTAAATAGCTTTTTGAGAACAAGGATGTCCGAAAAGTTATGGACTAGTTCTCTTTCTTTCCTCTTCAAAAACCGAATTCGAAAAATATTTTCATGTTAAAAATCATGCATTCTTTAATTTTGTCATCTTTGAATACTAACCTTTCATGATGCATTTCAGGCATGTCATCCCACCCATACATAACAAGTTAATATGTGACTCAGATCAGCTCGATGATTATGCATATGAAATTGATATAGAAGAGGCTGATGTGAGCGATATCAAGAGGGAATGGGATTGTTTCGAAGAGTCCAAGCCTCCTATCTCCGAAGAACCCATCACTATTAACTGCGGAGACTCTACTTGCGTCAAAGAAGTGAAAGTGGGAGGACACCTGTCTGCAGTAGATGTCTTAAGAATGACGGCATTACTCAAGGAATATCAAGATATTTTCGCCTGGTCATACGCCGACATGCTAGGTTTAGATCGTGAAATAGTGGAGCATGTTTTGCCCACAGATCTTGCTTGCACACCAGTTAAT
The DNA here is from genome assembly GCF_020921035.1 of Rhodamnia argentea. NCBI lineage: Eukaryota > Viridiplantae > Streptophyta > Magnoliopsida > Myrtales > Myrtaceae > Rhodamnia > Rhodamnia argentea. The sequence goes on along the minus strand of NC_063153.1, from coordinate 31,981,696 downwards.
CAACCATCCAGAAGGATGAATCCCGAATTGGCGGATAAGATCAAGGAGGAGGTGATGAAGCTCCTCAAAGTTGGATTTATCGAGGCCGTCCCATATGCTGATTGGGTCGCCAACATCGTGCCGATTATGAAGAAGGATGGAAGAATCAGAATATGTGTGGATTATCGGGACTTGAACAAAGCCAGTCCGAAAGACGATTTTCCCCTACCGCACATTGATGTGCTTGTCGATAGCACTGCGGGCTTTGAATTATTCTCCTTCATGGATGGATTCTCAGGATATAACCAGATTATGTTGAAAGAAGAAGATAAGATCAAGACCTCATTCACTACACAATGGGGGATCTTTTGTTATAAGGTCATGCCCTTCGGACCGAAAAACGCAGGGGCAACTTATCAAAGGGCTATGGTGACCCTTTTTCATGACATGATACATAAGGAGGTGGAGGTTTACGTGGATGATATGATCGCCAAGTCCGCACCTGGAGAAGATCATGTTCAAATGCTGAGAAAATTATTTGATCGATTGAGGAAATACAAGCTCAAGCTAAATCCCGCAAAGTGCGTATTTGGCGCAAGATCCGGAAGACCGCTTGGATTTGTCGTAAGCGATCGTGGAATCGAAATCGACCCCTCCAAGATCAAAGCCATATGGGAAATAGGGACCCCTTCCACCGTCAAAGAAGTGATGGGGCTACTTGGAAGATTGAATTATATATCCATATTCATATCACAACTGTCAGAAACGGCGAAACCCTTTTTCAAGCTCCCGAAGAAAGGCGCAAAAGTGAAATGGGATGCAGAATGTCAACAAGCGTTTGAGAAGATCAAGGAATACTTGGTACAACCCCAAGATCTGGTACCTCCTATCCCTAATGTTCCTTTGACTCTATATCCGATAGTTCATGATGAATCCCTAGGAGCTTTATTAGCTCAAACTAACCCTAATGATCGAAAGGAACGGGCCATCTATTATTTGAGCAAAAAGTTCACAACATCACAAGCTAAATATTCCTCAGTAGAAAGGACTTGCGTAGCACTGGTTTGGGTCCTCCACGGATTAAGGTAGTATACCCCGCACTATCATATCCAATTGGTCACGGAGAATGACCCTATCAAATATCTCTTGGAGAAACCAACTTTATTGGGAAAGATGGCCAAATGGCAAGTACTGCTTTCGGAATTCGACATTAAAACCTCTCCCCAAAAATCTGTCAAGGGAAGAGCAATTGCGGACATGCTAGCTGAAAACCCTCCTAAAGACATTTCAGAACCGAACAAGGGAGATCAAATTCTGAATATATCTGAAGATAAATGGACGATGTACTTTGACGGCGCAGTGAATCTCACTGGATCATCTAAGGGCGCAGTCTTAATATCCCCCGAAGATCGACATTATCCGGTCTCAGCCAAATTGGTATTCCCCTGCACCAACAACATTTCTGAATATGAAGCCTGCATACTAGGATTACAATTGGCTACTTCATTGAAGGTGAAGAAGCTGCTGGTATATGGAGATTCCATGCTAATCATTTTACAAACTCAAGGAGAATGGAAAACAAAGGACCCCAAGCTCATCCCTTATCATAAGTACCTCGAAGAGCCGATCCAACATTTTGAGGAGATCACTTTCGAATATCTACCAAGAACTCAGAATCACTTTGCAAATGCTCAAGCCACATTATCAGCCATGTTGCAAGTGCAAGATGGCATTGAGATAGAACCGTTGAGAATTGACATCCCGGAGCAACCCGCACACCGCATGGTCATTGAAGAAGAACCCGATGAAGAACCGTGGTATCATGACATCAAGAATTATCTCATTGAAGGGCGAATTCCCACAAGACATACCAACCAGAAGATAAAAAGTATATCAGCAAGATGGCATCTAAATTTTTCCTCAGCGGACGGATCCTATACAAGAGATCCTTTGACTCACTCCTATTGAGGTGCGTAAACTCGAAAGAAGCAAATCTCATTATGAAAGAGATTCATGAAGGGGAATGCGGACCGCATATGAATGGTCACCTCCTCGCCAAGAAGATGATGAGACTCGGATATTACTGGATGTCTATTGAGTCAGATTGCAACCAACATGTGAGATCCTATCATCAATGCCAAGTGTACGGAGACAAGATAAATGCGCCGCCAACTAAGCTACATCGGATGTCAGAACCCCGACCATTCTCTATGTGGGGAATTGATATGATTGGCCCTATCAACCCAAATGCCTCCAACGGACATCGTTTTATTCTGGTAGCTATTGATTATTTCACCAAGTGGATTGAAGTCAGCTCATATGCCAATATCACTGCGAACAGCGTGGCTAAATTCATCAAGAGAGATATTATCTCGAGATACGGAGTGCCAAGAGCCATCATTACGGACAACGGCTCTAATCCGAACAACAAGGTAGTCGATCACCTATTGGAACAATTTAAGATACGACACCTTAATTCTTCACCCTACCGCCCGCAAATGAATGGGGCCGTGGAAGCGGCAAACAAGAACATCAAGAAGATATTGGCCAAAACTGCTGAAAAATATCGAGACCGGCATGAGAGATTACCATACGCCCTCATGGCCTATAGAACTTCGATTCGTACTTCAACCGGGGCAACTCCCTACTCCTTGGTATACGGTATGGAAGCAGTCCTACCGGTAGAGGTGGAAATCCCCTCTTTAAGGATCCTGTCTCGTGTACATCTCACGGAAGATGAGTAGAACCGGCAGAGACATGAACAGTTGAACTTGATTGATGAAAAATGATTGAAGGCTATCTGCCATGGTCAAAGCTACCAGAAGAAAGTAGCCGGGGCTTTTAACAAGAAGGTCAAGCCCAGAAATTTTGAAACAGGGATGCTAGTTGTGAAGAAAATGCTCCCGAATGCTCATCACCTAGGAGGCAAATTTATGCCAAATTATGAAGGCCCCTACGTGAATCAGAAGGTCTTATCCGGGAGAGCTCTTATACTTGTAAACATGGATGGAGAAGAATTGGCAAGTCTAGTAAATTCAGATGTTGTGAAGAGATACTATCCTTGAAATAAAATTGAGCTTCAAAACGATTGATGAGCATATCTGAGTCACATAGAGTTTTGCATTCGCATGACATTTGCATACATGCATTTGCATATGTCCGTGTTTTGTAGGTGGATTGGGAGTCACGAAGAATCCTACAGAGCAATGGATCAAACAGGGAAGTCACCTTTGGAATTTAAAATTTTGAATATCTTTGATTGATTGTTTACTTTTGTTTATGCAGGAAACAGGAATTAACATCCGAAGGAGACAGGAAGAAGTCGTTTCGGAATTTAGAACTTTGAATATCTTTGATTGATTGTTTCCTTTTGCTTATGCAGGAAATAGGAATTAACATTCGAAGGAGACAGGAAGAAGTCGTTTCGGAATTTAGAACTTTGAATATCTTTGATTGATTGTTTCCTTTTGTTTTTATAGGAAGCGGGAGTCAACATCCGAAGAAGACAAGAGAAAGTTGCTTAGGGACTTGAAATTTTGAACATCTTTGAACTGATTGTTTTCTTTTGTTTTTACAGGGACGGAAAGTCAATATTTGAAGAAGACAGGTTTGAGGTTCTCCTCCTTTACCGTTGACACCCGAATTTTTAGTCGGTTTTCTTTAGTTTTATTTTCCAAAATTCATTAAAAATTCACAAAAAAATAAAAATTGAAAAATCAACATTGGAAGCCTTGGCCAAGCATAAGGAACCAATTTGGAACAAAAAAATAATTTTTCATATTTTTCACATTTTTTTTAATATTTTCGAAAATAGGAAAAATCTTTGAAAAATCATAAAAAATACTTTTCGAAGTCACCAAAATACACAAAAATATCCAATATTTTTATTTTAATTCCCTTTTCATATTGACTTCAAGAAAAATCAAAAATTAAGTTCAATTTTAGGTGTTCCTTTATAACGCTTAAGGTTGAATTTTCATAAAAAAATACAAATTGAGTCATTTTATTTGCAATTTTTGCACATTTTAAGTCTAGACATTCAATTGCAGTCCCTTTGAGCTTCAATTTGATTAATTGCACCCTCAATTGCACGAATTGCGCGAATTAGACAAAAATCCCCAAATTATTTGCAATTTAGTCCCTCAATTTGCCAATTTTTGAAATTACTTTTAATTGAGGAACTAACATGGTAAAATTGGACTGGAACCCTATGTTTTCACACATTCTGAATCAATTGGCATAGGTCTCATGGTCCAAATTGATCAAATTGACATCCAATTGAACTATTCCCCAATTTGGGCAAATTGAAAAATTTGGGGTTTTTGTGCAAATTGACAAGAACTTTTGGGCAAAACCACTTTTTTAGATAATATTCAGACCCCCGAGTTCAATTTTGAAGTTTAATTACAAAAATTCCCAGCCAATTTTGTTTAATTTTGAAAATGGTGAGGAATTTATTGTCCGAACCGGTTCGGACCGTCCGACATCGGTCGGACCGGTCAAACCGGTCCAAACAAGATCGTCTTCTTCCTTAAGGCATTTGCGCGCATGAACAAGTGTTTGGCCGAGATTCAAAGATCAAATTGACAAGCCAATTGATGGTAATCGGAGCAATTAACTTAGGCGTTTTGTTCCCCAGGATGATATGCGTCGATTGGATCAAGCATCAAGGTCAATGGCCGCCGGAGGAGCTCCGGCGAGCTACCAAAGTCGCGGCGGCTTGAAAAGTCAACGTGAACAAACCAGGGCTCAATTCGTGCGCATTCTTAGTCGACGGAGGGCCAACGGACGTTGACGGAATCATAACCGATTCGGCACCGTCCGGTGACCAAAAGCCACGTGATCAACACGTGATCGCATCACCGACTCACACATCCGTGCGCGCCCAAAATTCAAAGTCGAGTATAAATAGCCAAGAACGTTCGCGAAGAAAGGGGGTTCATTTGGGCTCGCGCAAGAATGTAATAGAGAGAGAGAGAGAGAGAGAAAGCTAGAGAGAGAGGGTCTCGCGACGCCATTGCCGGAGTTTCGAGCTCGAGCCGTGCACCGCTCGCCCGGTCATCTCAGGCCACCTCAAGCTGCAAAACTACTTCCGAGGTTCGCGAAGGATCAAGGAAACGATCGTCACCAACCGCGCTGCCCGAGACCGCTTGAATCGGTAAGTCGAGCTTTCAACCTTCTCACCGTGCGATCATGGTATCTTGACTTCCGAGCATGATCCTTTCGATTATTGTGGGCGTTTTGCTTCTGTGACGTCACTAATCACGATCGCATCTTTGATTGGCATTGATCTCGCATAAAAACCCGAGTCGAACCTCCGTCACGGCTCGGTCTGGTCGAACACCGGCCGGACCTTTCCAGCCCATCGCGAGTCCGATCGGGACTCGAGGTAAGTTTCCTCAACTCATCTTCGAGCTTCGTGTGAAGGAATTGAACCGATATGCCTTATGTTACTTGGATTGAACTTCGTGGTATTGATTCCGTGAAAGCTCGATTAGTTGTGATCTTGTGGATGAAACCGCTTGATTTTCATATATGTTAATCTAGATGATTAGTCGAGTTGATCGGCGGTAATTTCATGTCGATCCGGCGAGATCTCACCGTTAGATCTCGCCGGATCATTTCGACCGTCCATTGTCTCGCCGGCGAGAGGTTGAAGACGAGCTGATGTGGCTCGGCCAAACAAGTCAAAGTCCAGTGTCGTGCGCCGTTTGGTCCAGGTCACTGCTGACTCAGCCTAGTCGTTGGCGCGAAAGGCCGAGTCGGCCTTGATCCAACGGTCGTCATAATTTGTTGAGTTTAATTCTAGGCCGTCGGATCTGTTTGTTTTGTTTTTTTAGATATTAGTCTATTAGGTAGAAAATAAGAAAATTTAGAAACGTTGCCGTTTTACTTGCATAATGCGGCGTCGTTTTTGTCTAGAGAGAGAATCAACGGTCTAGATCGGTTTGAGAGTCAATCGCAGCCGTCCGTGGTATTAAAGCATACGGTGTCGTTTTGTTCAGAGGAGAGTCTACGGCTAGGATTAAGTTGAGGCATGATCGTGGCCCTTCAAGGTAATAATTGAAGCGGCGTCGTTTTGTTCATAAGTGGATGGACGGTTTAGATCAGATTTTAGGTTTAATCGTGGCCGTTCGCTTAATTCAAGTGACACGGTGTCGTTTTGAGAGTATAGACCGAAGCGACGCCGTTTTGTTCGTAGGTGTTCGGACGGCTGAGATCGATTCGAAAGTTGATCTCAACCGTCCGTTTATTTCTTTTATATATTCGAATATTCGGAATTCATTTTAGAAAATAGAAAATAAATAGAAATAGCAAATGCGGTGCCGTTTTTGTGTTGAGCGGGTATTTTGTGAGCGGTCGGACCGGGTTGACCGGCCGTTGACCGGGTTGACCCGGTCCGGTTTATTAATAAAAAAATAATAAAAAATAAAAAGAAATTTCCAAAAAAATCCAAAAAATTTGTAAAAATACTTAGAAAATTCATAAAAATTCCCCGATTTTCATAAAAAATTTCTAAAAATTTCTAGATCGATTCGGGACTCATAAAGTCTGGATCGAAAATGTTTGAGACTTCGAGGGTCGATTAATTTCGATCCGGAAAATTTCCAATATTTTTTGAAAAATAAATAAAAATTCCAAAAAATAGAAAAAATTAGAAAAATTCAAGAAAATCACAAAAAAATGAGAAATGGCCACATTCAACTCGGCCAAATCGAAATTTTGTGATTTTCGGGTCCCGAACCCCAAAAAATGACCATTCTACCCTTCCGGGCCATTCGCCCCAAATTTTTACCCAAATCACCCCGACACCCAAATTTGATTTTTGTATGGGCCGATAGGGCCATTTTAGACATATTGAACCTTGATTGATTGATTTGATTGATTGCGATTATTTTGATTGCGCATTAATTTTTCCGATTGTGATTGATTAGGATAGAAAATTCCCATCCGCATGAAAACTTAGAATTGTTAGGGCCTACCTCACCCGATATTACATCTCGCATGAATTCGTAGGTTAGAAAAACAATCAACATCGGTAACCGAAAGGGCGTCAAATATGAAATTTGGCGTAACCAAGTCCCCGGACCCAAAATCTCCCGGTTTTCGCGAACCGAACGGTTTCTCCCGATCGCTCGGTAAGGTCTTCCGATCGTACCTTCCAATAAATCGATCGGTGGCGACTCCAAAATTGCATGTACACATCGCACATGCCACCCGACCACACAAGGTCAATTTCGATATTTGATAAATTTTACCCGACATCGCGATTCGAGTAATGGGTCTTGGGAGAGACCCGCGATCCTTAAAAAATACCTCGCCGACAACCGGGGATCCCATAAAATATAATATATATAAAAGGGGGATCGGCTCGTTAACCCTACTCGCCCCCGCCGGAACCTAAACGATCCGGGACCGACCGACGGAGGGTCGCGACAGACCGGCGACTCCACCGGGGACAAATTTAAGAGGATTTAAGCCGATAAAAATGTTGAGTGTTTTCTAACCCCGTTTTCTCGCAGATGCTCTTGAAGGTGAGGTACGTCTAATAACAAAAAGTGTTAAATGTTGATGCAGATGGGAGTTATAAGGGGTGGCGTCAGGCTAACCATTTTTTGATGCGGATATGGAGTTTTGGATTGTTTGTTTATTTATGCAAGTTTTGAAGCGGTGTTTTGAATATAAATTGTGTCGTATGTCTTGCATATTTCGAGGATCACGACACTACACACACAAGCGCCTAAACCCGAGCCGCGAAATCACCTTTTAGGTCGCCATAGATGGGGATCGGTATGCGAAGCTCTTGTGTTTGATTGCACTTGGGTTGACCATATTTGATCCCGCTCGCTATGCAAGATTGATGGTCCTACCCACTTGTTGTTTGATTGCGCTTGTGGACGGCCCATCGATTTGTATAGCGGGAGCCTTTTTAGGTCCATACCCGAGCCTTTTTGATTTCTTTAGAGTTAAACCTCACCTGCCTCATGCGCATGTGAAATGGATGGTTGGTATACCTAAAACCAAAAACCAAAAAAGAGAGTAACATCGGTTGGTAAGGCTTTCTACCCTTTTTATTTTGAACTTGTAAATTTAAATTTTGCATATCATACATTTTCATTACATATCATTACAATTTGTAAGATCGTTTAAGTGATCGGGGTTGAAAGTCAAATTTTCCTTTTTAGGATAGATGGCGCCCCAAAGTCGTGTTGTTGTACCCGATGTATTCACATGGGAGCGGAGGACCATTCGACGCGAGGACCGAGTACCCGCTTCATTCCGAGTTTTCGGATTTGTTCACGGACAAGAGCTCAACGGACGAAACTACATCCGTAGCGAGAGTTGCGATTATACCCGATGTGGACGATATTTGGAGCTTGAGCGCGAGAAAGAAAGAATCCGGGAGTTGTACATGAAGTTGGCAAGAAAGCCACGTGCAACCAAGACGGCCCCAAAACACTCCCCGATTAAGAAGAAGGAAATCATCACCATATCCTCCGATGATGAAGAAGATATCAAGCTTCCCGAGATAGTAGAGATTTCATCGGATGAGGATACCATTCCCACCGTCTAGATTAGTACGACTTTGGGGCATTTTCTAGGTTTCATTATATTTTGAGTCTATTATGTACTTTCATCGACATTTATTGTCCGAACATCTCTAGATACTATCATGTTCTATCTTTTTCGACTTTATTGTATTAGACTTGTAAATTTCATGAGTTGTCAATTTGTGAACGACTTTTTACCCCGATTACGCTTAAACGATCCTAATCAAATTACATGCCATCTTTGGGTGAGATTTGGGTCCATAATTACCCTATTTGGCTTATTTGGGTCAAGTGGGAGTAGTTGACCCTCATGTTACCAAAAGATGACATGGAATTTGGTTAGCACATTTGCATCACATTACATACATATGCATATTAAACTCGTGGTAATTGACTTTAGGATCATCATTTTTTGCATTTTTAGATCATGGGGAATGGAGACATCAAAGTCATCCCAATACCGCGCAAGGAACTCGCTATATGGTGGGATCGCCTCGACATCGTCAACAAAGCCTATGTGGAAGGACGTTTGGGACGACTTGTAGATTTGATCAAAGTGGAATACCAACCGCGCTCATTCAAGCACTAGCCAAGGCATGGGACGCGCAAACAATGACATTCAACTTTCGAGGATTGGAATTGACCCCTACGCTTGAGGAGTATACCGCTATTATCGGGGCCAAATTTGAAGAACGTATAGCTCAACCCCCTTTGGACATGGACTCCACTCGTTCGTTATCGAGTTTCCTTCGCCTTAAAACTTCTGAAATTGAAAAAGTTTACAAGTCCAATTCCGACAAATTCACCTTCTCGTTCCTTTTCGATAATTATTCCTCTCTACCCACCGAAACCGGTCATAAATCAGGAAAGGTGTTTATCTTGGCTTTCTTTGCATTCGTTCTATTCCCGACTTCTAGAACTACTTTTGACCCCTCCATAACCCATATAGCCAGACAAGCGTGTTGTCGCTGGGATTATTCGTACATGATCTTAGCTGAGACTTTTCTTTCCCTTAATCGTTCCAAATCTTCAAAAAAGGCCGTTTTCCAAGCGTCTAGCGGATTACTCCACTTGTGGTTCACCTCTCATATAAAAACTTTCCAACTCCGGGTGGGGTGTTATGAGATCAATGAGCACGTTCACCCCCTTAGATCCTTCCTTAAGTGTCAATCCCTTAAGTGTACAAGGAACCGGACTTTGTGAGGAGATATAATGGGACCGGGTGTCCTAAGGCGCACTTGAAGTATTACTTGCGCCGAATGTCGCAGTTCTCTGACAACATTCCACTACTGGTTAACACTTTCCAGGAAAGCCTATCCGGGGCAGCCCGGGCGTGGTTCATTGAATTGGAGCCGGAGAGGCTCGCCGATTAGGAAAACCGCGCAGACGAGTTCCTTCGGCAATACAAGTTTAACACTTTGACCGCCCTAACTAGGGAGGACCTTTTAAGGACCGTAAAGGGAAAGAGCGAGGCCGTTCGCGCCACGCCCAAAGATGGAGAGCGTTGGGCGCGGGTAAAGCCACCCGTCCCGGAAGAAGAACTAATAGACCTTTTTCTCAAGGCCCTTCCATTTGAATTTTTCGACAAACCGAACACCTCTCGGGTGTCGACATTTGCACACTTGATCAAGGTGGCGTAGCGCCACGAGTGGGCATTAAGAGAAAAGAAGATACCCGAGGCGCCTTTCAAACGCCAATACCCTTTGAGAAGGGATAATAAGGAGCAAATCGGAGAAGTAGCCTTTGTCCCTAACCCGCCAAAGCCCATAAATTTCTCGCCTTCAATTCCTACCCAAGGAACGTCCTCCTGGACCTCTTCCAAACCACCGGAATTCAGAAAAAAGAACCCAGTTGTTTTCACCCCACTACCCCGACCCTTATCCAAATTGTTACCCATGCTGTTGGAGAATCGCTTAGTTGCAAAAGAGCCACCTCGAGCTCACCCTCCAAGATTTCCTGGGTATGATGAGACCCAGACGTGCATATACCATATGGGAGAAAGGGGGCATAACGCGGACAACTGTCTCGCTCTGAAATTCAAGGTGCAAGCATTGATCGACGGAAAAGTTCTGGAGTTTGATAAAGCCGAACCGAATGTGCAGCAGAACCCGCTACCCGAGCATCGCGAGGTGAATGCGATTTTTGGAGGTGAAGAGGAAGAGGTTCTTGAATTCATAGCGGATATGGGTAAAATGCGGGATGTCTTGACATTGGCCTCGCAATACCCGGAAGGAGAGAGTATTTCCCGGGAGCAAAAAGAGGCTTGCTTGGAAAAATTGATTAGCTTAGGCGTCATAGGAAGAATGGAAAATGTTGCTTTCAAGGGGACCTACGTGGTGGTAGACATGCTGTCCGAGGAGTTCGCGATGAAACCTACGAGGGGAGCTCTTTTGAAAATACCCTCAGGATATTTGATGAGCATCAAAGATGGTCAAGAAATTGAAGAGATGGACGAATATGAAGTCCGTCTGGATAAGGCCCGCCGAGGCGATAGAAGATTTTTGCGAAAGCCCTAGAGAGGGGCGAAATAGTTGATAACCTGGGGGAAGATAGTGGTGGGTACAACTTTAAAGTGCTATATTCGGCGCCCCCGAGTTTCTTTGTTGACTCTGGAGATGTAGTCCCCGATGGGTGGGGTGGAATGGATGACCCCGCAAGTGACGAATTTGTGGGAACGGTCGATGAAGTTAAGGACCAAGCGGCTCCTCAGGATGAACAGAAGAACCAAGAGGTTGATATGCGACTTACTAATCTGGAGACGCACATGCGTCATTTAACAACTATGGTAGCAGATTTATCGCAATTGACGACCAAAAGGAATACTATGGCGGTAGAAGAAAGCATGCAGATTCTGGAGATACGGCGGACCATGGAGACACGTAATCGAAAGATCGCTCTACCGCAAGAGCAAGGAGATGACGTGTCGAGGAAAATGGATGAGTTGAAGGAGCTGATTACGCCACTTACTCAAGCAAGAAACGTCCCGCCTCAAGGTGCGAACCCGAGAGTGGTCTTCCGCACGAAGTATAATGGCGCTCAGGTGTCCTCCGGCGCATATCTCATATTATCTCCGCCAAATGATTGGCCACCATGAAGATGATGAAACACTAATCCGGAACTTTGGACAAGGTTTAACGGGCCCCATACCGATATGGTTCCAATCAATCGATCTAGATTGGGTCCCGAGCTGGGAGGATTTATCAGAGCACTTCATGCGACACTTTGAAGCCGGAATCAGAGGTTATTTCACTAAGGCTAATCTGTTGAACATCCGAAAAGGTGAAGACGAGAGTTTTGAACTTTTCGCTAAGAGATGGAAGAAGCACGCCGTGATGGTGCAACCGCCGCTGTCAGAGAGAGAAATGCTGGAGTTCGTATTGAAGTCTCTTCCGGCGGAATACTTTGATCGCATGTATGCATACACGTACTCATCGTTCCAACATCCGGTGGAGATTGGTATGAGAATTGAGGGGATTATCCTAATAGTCAAAAGGGAAAGGCAGAGGGATCTAGATGAAGAAAATGCCACGCTGGTAAGGCCAGGTCCAGAACATAACCCCGATGACGTTCATGAGGATGAAATGATTGGGATGGTAGATGCCCCAATTCGTTTTGTGATTGATTTGAACAAAGTTGATAGCTGGGAGTTGGAAACTTCTAGTTCGGAAAAACCATCAACATCCGAATCATTACCAGAAAAGATCATACCGGTGAGGATTAAATTACCGCCTGTGGAAGAGTACAACTCAAGGGCGCTTCACTGGGATTATGGAACTGGCGAGATTGACGCCATAATGAGATCTGGAAGATGTTATCCCCCGAGAGAAGCGGATTCCGAAAAGAGAATCTCAACCTGCGGAAGAGGTTGAGAAGTTGCAATCGGTCGTGGAGGACCAAGTGAATATGAGGTCGTTGACCAACTCAGGAAGATGCCCGCACGCATTTCCTACTTGGATCTCTTCAAAAATTCCGAAAAGCACAAAAACGCCCTTTTGAAGGTGCTGGATGAGGTGCATGTTCCAGAGACAATTAACGAAGTGCAACTAGGAAACTTTGTGGGTGCTATCCTTCCGAAGGACCAGATATCCTTCTCGGACGAAGATTTCCCGAAAGAAGGGCGAGTCCACAAATGAGCCCTCTACATAGCCGTGAGGTGTCACGGGAAGGAGGTTCCTCGCGTCCCGATTGATAACGGTTCTGCTTTTAACCCGTGTCCACTAAGCACTTTGAGAAGCTTGGGGATCAATGAAGATTTTGTGAAGACATCCAAGGCCACCATCCGATCATTTGATGGAGTCTCCAAGAATGTTGTAGGAGAGATTGAATCGACACTCGACATTGGGCCGGTAACTTTCTCTATACCGTTCCAAGTATTGGATATTCCAAGCGCCTTCACCTTGCTCCCGGGAAGACCGTGGATTCATGTGTCTCGGAGCGGTACCTTCCTCTCTCGCATCAAAAGTTAAAATTTGTGGTCAAGGGTCGCTTGATCACCGTCCATGGCGAGACAGGGCATCGAGCCGCTTTAAAAGGGATGGTCCCGTACATTGAACCCTCAAAAGAGGAGGAACCGAGTTATCACACCTTTGACATTGTATCTGCCATGCATGTGTCACCGATGCAAAAGTGGCTACACCGTAACTTTCGAGACCCGCAACTATGGCGGGAAAAGTGCTACTCTCGAATGGATTTATTCCGGTGCTTGGATTAGGGAAATATGGTCGGGGAATCCGTAACCCTTTGAATTTGGGCTCAAATGACCACAAGGTTGGTCCGGGTTATAATGGGATAATGAAGAATAACACAGTCGAGGCCGAGGTCGAAACAATTGTTATGGAGACCGTGGACGCCGTGGACGCCAAGGTGGCCGTTTTATAGGTACCGATGCATGGAAGGCCAAAGGAAAAATGTTCCCGAACCCTTTATTTGAGGTATTCTCTAAGGGAGGCAAATGGCTGGAAGATGAAGATATCGCTGAAGATGCAGAGCCGGACTTATTCAACCCGTTCCTCGGATAATCGAGTGAACGTGATAATTGAGTGGCTGGACGATGATTTCCCCACCCCCGAGTAAAAGGCTCTTTTTGAACTTTATCTTTTAATGCATTTTGATTACTGCATTTGTTTTTGAAGCTTTTCGCTTTTTAGCACCCCCTTGGGTCACATGCCGTGATCCAGGAAGTGCAAGATCGTATTGCTCTTAATTGCATCTATTAATGAAAATCATCACAAACTTGATTACGGACATATGGAGCAACGGATTGGTCCGATGATGACAATTGACTCTACCATGAAACTTGAGGCCCGATCCGCCATATGATCTTGGATTTTAAATAGCTTTTGAGAACCAGGATGTCCGGAAGATCGTGGACTAGTTCTCCTTTCTTTGTCTAAAAAATTGGAATTTGAAAAAATGTTTTCATGATAAAAATCATGCATCCTTTAATTTTATCGTCTTTGAATACTAACCTTTCATGGTGCATTTCGGCATGTCATCCCACCCATACATAACAGGTTAATATGTGACTCGAGATCAGCTCGATGACTATGCATGCGAAGTTGATATAGACGAGGTTGATGCGAGCGATATCAAGAAAGAATGGGATTGTTTTGAAGAATCTAAACCCCCTATTTCTGAAGAACCCATCACTATTAATCCGGGAGATTCTCGATCGCAAGGAAGTGAAAATAGGAGGATACTTGTCCGCAGCAGATGTTTTAAGGATGACGGCGTTACTTAAGGAATATCAAGATATTTTCGCCCTGGTCATATGCTGACATGCCGGGGCTAGATCGTGAAATTGTGGAGCATGCTCGCCCACCAATCCTTCTTGCACACCAATAAATCAATCACCCGTAAGGATGAATCCCGAACTCGGCGGATAAGATCAAGGAAGAGGTCATGAAGCTCCTTAAAGTTGGATTTATCGAGGCCGTCCCATATGCTGATTGGGTCGCCAACATCGTACCCGCTTAAGAAGAAGGATGGGAGAATTAGAATATGCGTGGATTATCGGGACTTGAACAAAGCTAGTCCCAAGGATGATTTTCCCCTACCGCACATTGATGTGCTCGTCGACAGGATCTTGCGGGTTTTGAATTGTTCTCCTTTATGGATGGATTCTCGGGATATAATCGATCATGTCAAGGAAGAAGATAAGATCAAGACCTCATTCACTACACAATGGGGAACTTTTTGTTACAAGGTAATGCCATTTGGATTGAAAAATGCAGGTGCAACATATCGAGGGCTATGGTGACCCTTTTTCATGACATGATACATAAGGAGATTGAGGTCTATGTGGATGATATGATTGCCAAGTCCAGACTGGAGAAGACCATGTTAAAGTGCTGAAGAAGTTATTTGATCGATTGAGAAAGTATAAGCTCAAGTTGAATCCTGCGAAATGCGTATTTGGCGCAAGATCCGGAAAGCTGCTAGGATTTGTGGTGAGCAATCGTGGTATTGAAATTGACCCTTCCAAGATTAAAGCCATATGGGAAATAGGAACTCCTTCCACTTTGTTAAGGAAGTAAGGGGTCTACTGGGAAGGTTGAATTATATATCCGATTCATATCCCAACCGTCGAAACGGCGAAACCCTTCTTCAAGTTGCTAAAGAAAGGTGCAAAGGTGAAATGGGATGCGGAATGCCAACAAGCATTTGAGAAGATCAAGGAATACCCGGTACAACCGCCGGTGTTGGTACCTCCTATCCCTAACGTTCCTTTAACTCTATATCCGACGGTTAATGATGAATCCTTGGGGGCTTTACTTGCCCAAACTAACCCCAAGGATCGCAAAGAGCGAGCCATATATTATTTGAGCAAAAAGTTCACAACATCTCAAGTCAAATACCCAAAGAAGGGAAAGGACTTGCGTAGGGTTTGGGTCCTCCATTGCATTGAGGCGATACACACGCATTATCATATAGAACCGGTCACCTGAAAATGACCCTATCAAGTACCTTTTGGAGAAGCCAACATTGTTGGGAAAGATGGCTAAATGGCAAATACTGCTTTGAGTTTGATATCAAAACCTCTCCCCGTAAGTCCATCAAGGGGAAGAGCAATTGCTGACATGCTAGCCGAGAATCCTCCTAAGGATGTTTTAGAGCGAAACAAAGAAGGTCAAATCCTGAATATATCATAAGACAAATGGACAATGTACTTTGACGGTGCGGTGAACCTCACTGGATCGTGCATCAAGCGCTTCGATATCCCCCGAAGATCAACATTATCCAGTTTCAACCAAGTTGGTATTCCCCCGCACCAACAACATTTCCGAATATGAAGCCTGCATACTAGGATTACAATTGGCCATCTCACTAAAGGTAAAGAAGCTATTGGTATATGGAGATTCTATGCTGATCATTTTACAAACTCAAGGGGAGTGGAAGACAAAGGATCCCAAGCTTATTCCTTATCATAAGTACCTCGAGGAGATGATCCGATATTTTGAGGAGATCACTTTTGAATATCTCGCGAGAGCTCGTAACCATTTTGCTGATGCTTTGGCCACATTATCAGCCATGTTACAAGTGCAAAATGGTCTCGAAATAGAGCCATTAAGGATTGATATCTTAGAACAACCGGCATACCGCATGGTCATTGAAGAAGAACTCGACGAAGAACCGTGGTATCATGACATCAAGAATTACTTACCGAAGGGCGAGTTCCCGCAACGTCGACCAGGAGATAAAAAGTACATAAGCAAGATGGCATCTAAATTTTTCCTCAGCGACGGATCCTATACAAGAGATCCTTTGACTCGGTCCCGCCGAGGTGCGTGAATTCCAAAGAAGCAAATCTCATTATGAAAGAGATTCATGAAGGGGAATGTGGACCGCATATGAATGGCCACCTCCTCGCCAAGAAGATCATGAGACTCGGGTATTACTGGTTGACTATCGAATCGGATTGCAACCAAGCATGTTAGATCCTCGTCATCAATGCCGGGTATACGGCGACAGGATAAATGCGCCGCCAACCGAGCTACATCAAATGTCGAGCCATGGCCATTCCGCATGTGGGGAATTGATATGATTGGCCCTATCAACCCAAAGGCCTCAAACGGACATCGCTTTATTTTGGTGGCTATTGACTACTTCACTAAATGGATTGAAGCCAGCTCATATGCCAATGTCACCGCGAATAGTGTGGCTAAGTTTATCAAGCGAGATATCATCTCAAGATATGGAGTGCCAAGAGCCATCATTACGATACAATGGCTCTAATCCGAATAACAAGGTTGTCGATCAACTATTGGAACAATTTAAGGTACGACACCTTAATTCTTCACCTTACCGCCCACAAATGAACGGAGTCGTGGAAGCGGCAAACAAGAACATCAAGAAGATATTGGCCAAAACTGGCGAGAAATATAGAGATTGGCATGAAAGATTGCCGTATGCTCTCATGGCCTACCGAACTTCCATTCGTACTTCAACCGGGGCAACTCCCTATTCTTGGGTATACGGTATGGAAGCAGCCCTACCGGTAGAGGTGGAAATCCCCTCTTTAAGGATCCTGTCTCAAATAGAACTCACGAGGATGAGTGGGACCGGCAGAGACACGAACAATTGAATTTGATTGATGAAAGGCGATTAAGGGCTATCTCGTCATGGTCAAAGCTACCGAAGAAGGTGGCCGAGCTTTTAACAAGAAGGTTAAGCCTAGAAATTTTGAAGCGGGGATGCTAGTTGTGAAGAAAATGCTTCCAAATGCACAACACCCAGGAGGCAAATTTATGCCAAATTATGAAGGCCCCTACGTGATTCGAAAGTCTTATCCGGGGAGCTCTTATACTTGTAAACATGGACGGAGAAGATTTGACAAGTCCAATAAATGCGACGCCGTGAAGAGATATTATCCTTGAAATAAAATTGAGCTTCGAGCGGTTGATGAGCGGATCCGAGTCACATGAAAATTTTGCATTCGCATGACATTTGCATACGTGCATTTGCATATATTCGTATTTTTGCAGGTGAATTGGGAATCATGAAGAACTTTGCATAGCAATTGATCAAAAGGGAAGTTATCTCATTACTTTGGATCACGGATTTTGAATATCTTGGACCGATTGTTTCCTTTTGTTCTTTACAGGAAACGGGAGTTGACATCCGAAGGAGGTAGAAAGGAGTCGCTCCGGGAATTGAAATTTTGAATATTTTTAACCGATTGATTCCTTTTGTTTTTACAGGAAACGGGAGTCGACATCCGAAGGAGGTAGAAAGGAGTCGCTCCGGGATTTGAAAATTTTGAATATCTTTAACTGATTTGTTTCCTTTTATTTTTACAGGAAACGGGAGTCGACATCCGAAGGAGGTAGAAAGGAGTCGCTCCGGGATTTGAAATTTTTAAATATCTTGAACCGATTGTTTCCTTTTGTTTTTACAGGGGACAAGTCAATATTTGAAGAAGACAGGTTTGAGGTTCTCCTCCTTTACAAAGTATTTTCATACACCGTCGTGCTTGAAATTAAGAAAAATTTGGATTTGCAAAGCAAAGAGCTTTTTCAAAGAAACATTCCTTTCAAATTTCAGAAACGTCTTTTGAATACCCTCTCAATGAAGATTTTTGCGAATGATGAATTTTTGATGAAATACCCCGAGTTTCTATAAAAGGGCATGCTTTGAAAGCTTTTCAAAAGAATGATCCTTCAAATGAGAAGAGGCAAGCATTGTCCTCAAACACGTCCCCGATACACTTGAGTGATGAGTGAGAGTGATGGAGCGAAAGAGCTTAATTTTGAGACGTAGGGATCATTCGCGGTGATTACATGGATTGAAATGATGAAAGACATTTCCATTTCAAAATTATCCATACACATTTATATCCCTTGATAACCAATCGAGCCAAAAGGGGGAATTTTATGAATATAACCCCTGTCAAGAACCACCCCACACCGGGGCATGTTTGGGGGTTCATTGGATGATTCCTTGGAGAAAAGATCGGGTAAGACTTTATTGTGCTAACCTGCATCAATCTTTTGTGATAGCTTCAGGGGATTTCTAGCAAAGACTCGGGACACCTCAAAGTGAAGAAAAGTACTGTATTTCTATATCCCCAAACACTTACCCTTTGAAGAGCCAATTTGAACCTTTGAATATTCGCTTCTAAACCCTTATTGGTGATCACCCTCCCCACACCGGGGCAAGCAAAGGAATTACCGGCAATAAGTCAAAATGCATAATTTGGAAAAATTCTTGATACTGGTCTCAAAAGAGCCAGTCAATGCAAAAATGATAAAGAATGAAAGGGCTAGAAAAAGCAAAGTGCCTGGTAAAAGCAAGGCCAAAGCCCATGAAAAGAGCATCCCGAAAAGGGGCAATTCCTAAAGAAAAATCATCCAGATAAAAAGATGAAAATCCTCAAAATCATTGAAGAAAGAACGATTATGAATCTATTGCAAAAAGCAAATGCATGCTGGAAGAATGTTAAGGTGATCACCAAAGTTCACCCCTCTTTTGAAAATATGGCCATTCTTAAAGAGCCCACCTTAAGCCAAGATACAACCTGTTACCAAGACTTTTCCGATCTAAGAGGTGTTTCGGAGTTGATGCGAGAGATCACACAGGAAGCTACCGCTTAAAGAGGTAAGTACAATCCTGTCTTATCGTGTCTTCGGGGTTCTTGACTTGTAGACCTGAAGAAGCTATTTCTGATCAAAATTCATTTCTAAGCCTCAAAATAAATATCCTTTGATGAGCCTTTGACCTGGCCCGAATTACGGTCCCTTTAAAATGCCTTCTTTGATTAGTCAGATTGTATGCATCTCGAATGATCCCGAAACCTCAAGGTTAGGTTTTCCATGAGCAGATTCGAATTTTAAGAAAAGCCTTTCCAAAATGGTGAGAAGCCCTCTTGGATGAAGGAAAACCCTTTTGGAAAAATTTTAAGACAACCTTTTTGTAGAACACTCGGGATGTGTCATTCAGAATCCATCCTCGGTAAAAATTTGAAATTGTGATTGGATACATTTCTTTCGCAAATACACTTTGAAAACTTGTCTGGAATTCTTAAGTTTCTCTCCGTAATTTAAAATTGTCATTCTAATGATATTTGACTCAACTTTCTCGGGTTCCCTGGTGATCCCAAATTCTCGGAAAAGTTGCATTTTAAAATTTGATTAACTTGGATTCTCTCGCAGGTCTTTTGGCATCCCCGTGTCCTCGATTCTCAATTTTGAAAATTTGAAATAGGGTTTGAGCTCTGTAGGTACACTAGTCAACCTAGGTCCTCGATGGCACCCTCTCGGACGGTTAGTAGCTGGAGAGACGAAAACCGATCCGCTTTATTTGAAAATTTGAAATAGGGTTTGAGCTCCGTAGGTACACTAGTCAACCTAGGTCCTCGAGATGGCACCCTCTCGGACGGTTAGTAGCTTGGAGAGACGAAAACCGATCTGCTTATTTGAAAATTTGAAATAGGGTTTGAGCTCTGTAGGTACACTAGTCAACCTAGGTCCTCAGATGGCACCCTCTCGGACGGTTAGTAGCTGGAGAGACGAAAACCGATCTCGCTTATTTGAAAATTTGAAATAGGGTTTGAGCTCGTAGGTACACTAGTCAACCTAGGTCCTCGAGATGGCACCCTCTCGGACGGTTAGTAGCTGGAGAGACGAAAACCGATCTGTTTTTTAGATGGTGAGTCCCCGCATGGAGGATAGCCAATCTCTTTTAAATAGGTGGAAACCCCTTTGTTACAAAGGTGAACCTCCCCCTCGGACGGTTAGTAGTTTGGAGAGACGAAAGCCGATCTCGCTTTTTAGATGGTGAGTCCCCGCATGGAGGATAGCCAATCTCTTTTAAATAGGTGAAACCCCTTTGTTACAAGGGTGAACCTCCCTCTCAGACGGTTAGTAGCTGGAGAGACGAAAACCGATCTGCTTTTTAGATGGTGAGTCCCCGCATGGAGGATAGCCAATCTCTTTTAAATAGGTGAAACCCCTTTGTTACAAGGGTGAACCTCCCCCTCGAACGGTGAGTAGCTGGAGAGACGAAAGCCGATCTGCTTTTTAGATGGTGAGTCCCCGCATGGAGGATAGCCAATTTCTTTTAAATAGGTGAAACCCCTTTGTTACAAGGGTGAACCTCCCCCTCAGACGGTGAGTAGCCGGAGAGACGAAAGCCGATCCGCTTTTTAGATGGTGAGTCCCCGCATGGAGGATAGCCAATCTCTTTTAAATAGGTGAAACCCCTTTGTTACAAGGGTGAACCTCCCCTTTCAGACGGTGAGTAGCTGGAGAGACGAAAGCCGATCTGCCCCCCTTTTTAAAAATGATGAATCCCTAGTGGATAGTCAAACCCATTTTAAATAGGTGAAACCCCTTTGTTACAAGGGTGAACCTTCCCCACAAATCTTCAAACCACCACTCGACATCATACGGACGCCGACCATTGCAAATCTCGTCGCGCCATTCACAGGTAATTCCATGCACTGAATTTTTCAACCTCAGATCAACAAATCTCAAACCATAGACAGGTGAGCTACGGGTAAGTCTCTCTCTCTTCTCATCTCTCTTTCACATGAAATGAGCATAAATTGGAAATAATTCCCCACGGAGTTAGAGCTTAAACCGCAAAGGTAAAGCAATTTGATGTCAAGACTTATTTTCTTTAGATTTTTCCCCAGCAGAGTCGACAAAAGATCCAGGTGTCACCTTGTCTTTGAAAGCAACCTCTAACCGAGATTACTTTCAAAGAGGGGCAAATGTTGACACCCGAATTTTTAGTCAGTTTTCTTTAGTTTTATTTTCCAAAATTCATTAAAAATTCACAAAAAATAAAAAATTGAAAAATCAACATTGGAAGCCTTGGCCAAGCATAAGGAACCAATTTGGAACAAAAAATAATTTTTCATATTTTTCACATTTTTTTAATATTTTCGAAAATAGGAAAAATCTTTGAAAAAATCATAAAAAATACTTTTCGAAGTCACCAAAATACACAAAAATATCCAATATTTTTATTTTAATTCCCTTTTCATATTGACTTCAAGAAAAATCAAAAATTAAGTTCAATTTTAGGTGTTCCTTTATAACGCTTAAGGTTGAATTTTCATAAAAAAAATACAAATTGAGTCATTTTATTTGCAATTTTTGCACATTTTAAGTCTAGACATTCAATTGCAGTCCCTTTGAGCTTCAATTTGATTAATTGCACCCTCAATTGCACGAATTGCGCGAATTAGACAAAAATCCCCAAATTATTTGCAATTTAGTCCCTCAATTTGCCAATTTTTGAAATTACTTTTAATTGAGGGACTAACATCGTAAAATTGGACTGGAACCCTATGTTTTCACACA
Organism: Rhodamnia argentea; assembly: GCF_020921035.1. NCBI lineage: Eukaryota > Viridiplantae > Streptophyta > Magnoliopsida > Myrtales > Myrtaceae > Rhodamnia > Rhodamnia argentea. Next base: position 31,959,858 of record NC_063153.1, on the reverse strand, counting down.
TTCTGAATCAATTGGCATAGGTCTCATGGTCCAAATTGATCAAATTGACATCCAATTGAACTATTCCCCAATTTGGGCAAATTGAAAAATTTGGGGTTTTTGTGCAAATTGACAAGAACTTTTGGGCAAAACCACTTTTTTAGATAATATTCAGACCCCCGAGTTCAATTTTGAAGTTTAATTACAAAAATTCCCAGCCAATTTTGTTTAATTTTGAAAATGGTGAGGAATTTATTGTCCGAACCGGTTCGGACGGAGTCGACCGCCGGTCGGACCGGTCGAACCGGTCCAAACAAGATCGTCTTCTTCCTTAAGGCATTTGCGCGCATGAACAGTGTTTGGCCGAGATTCAAAGATCAAATTGACAAGCCAATTGATGGTAATCGGAGCAATTAACTTAGGCGTTTTGTTCCCCAGGATGATATACGTCGATTGGATCAAGCATCAAGGTCAATGGCCGCCGGAGGAGCTCCGGCGAGCCGGTCAAAGTCGCGGCGGCTTGAAAAGTCAACGTGAACAAACCAGGGCTCAATTCGTGCGCATTCTTAGTCGACGGAGGGCCAAACGGACGTTGACGGAATCATAACCGATTCCGTCACCGTCCGGTGACCAAAAGCCACGTGATCAACACGTGATCGCATCACCGACTCACACATCCGTGCGCGCCCAAAATTCAGAGTCGAGTATAAATAGCCAAGAACGTTCGCGAAGAAAGGGGGGTTCATTTGGGCTCGCGCAGTAAGAGAATAGAGAGAGAGAGAGAGAGAAAGCTAGAGAGAGAGGGTCTCGCGACGCCATTGCCGGAGTTTCGAGCTCGAGCCGTGCACCGCCGCCCTGGTCATCTCAGCCACCTCAAGCTGCAAAACTACTTCCGGAAGTTCGCAGAAGGATCAAGGAAACGATCGTCACCAACCGCGCCGCCCGAGACCGCTTGAATCGGTAAGTCGAGCTTTCAACCTTCTCACCGTGCGATCATGGTATCTTGACTTACCGAGCATGATCCTTTCGATTATTGTGGGCGTTTTGCTTCTGTGACGTCACTAATCACGATCGCATCTTTGATTGGCATTGATCTCGCATAAAAACCCGAGTCAAACCTCCGTCACAGCTCGGTCCGGCCGAACACCGGCCGGACCTTTCCAGCCATCGCGAGTCCGATCGGGACTCGAGGTAAGTTTCCTCAACTCATCTTCGAGCTTCTGTGTGAAGGAATTGAACTGATATGCCTTATGTTACTTGATTGAACTTCGTGGTATTGATTCTGTGAAAGCTCGATTAGTTGTGATCTTGTGGATGAAACTGCTTGATTTTCATATATGTTAATCTAGATGATTAGTCGAGTCGATCGGCGGTAATTTCATGTCGATCCGGCGAGATCTCACCGTTAGATCTCGCCGGATCATTTCTGACCGTCCATTGTCTCGCCGGCGAGAGGTTGAAGACGAGCTGATGTGGCTCGGTCAAACGATCAAAGTCCAGGTGTCGTGCGCCGTTTGGTCCAGGTCACTGCCGACTTAGCCTAGTCGTTGGCGCGAAAGGCCGAGTCGGCCTTGATCCAACGGTCGTCATAATTTGTTGAGTTTAATTCTAGGCCGTCGGATCTGTTTGTTTTGTTTTTTTAGATATTAGTCTATTAGGTAGAAAATAAGAAAATTTAGAAACGTTGCCGTTTTACTTGCATAATGCGGCGTCGTTTTTGTCTAGAGAGAGAATCAACGGTCTAGATCGGTTTGAGAGTCAATCGCAGCCGTCCGTGGTATTAAAGCATACGGTGTCGTTTTGTTCAGAGGAGAGTCTACGGCTAGGATTAAGTTGAGGCATGATCGTGGCCGTTCAAGGTAATAATTGAAGTGGCGTCGTTTTGTTCATAAGTGGATGGACGGTTTAGATCAGATTTTAGGTTTAATCGTGGCCGTCCGCTTAATTCAAGTGACACGGTATCGTTTTGAGAGTATAGACCGAAGCGACGCCGTTTTGTTCGTAGGTGTTCGGACGGCTAAGATCGATTCGAAAGTTGATCTCAACCGTCCGTTTACTTCTTTTATATATTCGAATATTCGGAATTCATTTTAGAAAATAGAAAATAAATAGAAATAGCAAATGCGGTGCCGTTTTTGTGTTGAGCGGGTATTTTGTGAGCGGTCGGACCGGGTTGACCGGCCGTTGACCGGGTTGACACGGTCCGGTTTATTAATAAAAAAATAATAAAAAATAAAAAGAAATTTCCAAAAAAATCCAAAAAAATTGTAAAAATACTTAGAAAATTCATAAAAATTCCCCGATTTTCATAAAAAATTTCTAAAAATTTCTAGATCGATTCGGGACTCATAAAGTCTGGATCGAAAATGTTTGAGACTTCGAGGGTCGATTAATTTCGATCCGGAAAATTTCCAATATTTTTTGAAAAATAAATAAAAATTCCAAAAAATAGAAAAAATTAGAAAAATTCAAGAAAATCACAAAAAAATGAGAAATGGCCACATTCAACTGGCCAAATCGAAATTTTGTGATTTTCGGGTCTCGAACCCCAAAAAATGACCATTCTACCCTTCTAGGCCATTCGCCCCAAATTTTTACCCAAATCACCCCGACACCCAAATTTGATTTTTGTATGGGCCGATAGGGCCATTTTAGACATATTGAACCTTGATTGATTGATTTGATTGATTGCGATTATTTTGATTGCGCATTAATTTTTCTGATTGTGATTGATTAGGATAGAAAATTCTCATCCGCATGAAAACTTAGAATTGTTAGGGCCTACCTCACCCGATATTACATCTGCATGAATTCGTAGGTTAGAAAAACAATCAACATCGGTAACCGAAAGGGCGTCAAATATGAAATTTGGCGTAACCAAGTCCCCGGACTCAAAATCTCCGGTTTTCGCGGAACCGAACGGTTTCTCCCGATCGCTCGGTAAGGTCTTCCGATCGTACCTTCCAATAAATCGATCGGTGGCGACTCCAAAATTGCATGTACATATCGCACATGCCACCCGACCACACAAGGTCAATTTTGATATTTGATAAATTTTACCCGACATCGCGATTCGAGTAATAGGTCTTGGGAGAGACCCGCGATCCTTAAAAAATACCCCGCCGACAACCGGGGATCCCATAAAATATAATATATATAAAAGGGGGGATCGGCTCGTTAACCCTACTTCGCCCCGCCGGAACCTAAACGATCCGGGACCGACCGACGGAGGGTCGCGACATTTACAAAATATTTTCATACACTGTCATACTTGAAATTAAAAATTTGGATTTGCAAAGCCACAAGGCCCTTTCAAAGAAATATCCCTTTCAAATTTCAGAAACATCTTTTGAATACATCTTTTGATGAAAACTTTTGCAAATGATGAATTCTCGATGAAAACGCCCGGGTTTCTAGAAAAGGGCATGTTTTGAAAGCTTTTCAAGAGAATGATACTTCAGATGAAGAGAGGCAAGCATTGTCCTTAAACATGTCCTTGATACACTTAAGTGATGAGTGAGAGTGATAGAGCGAAAGAGCTTAACCTCGGGACGTAGGGATCATTCGCTGTGATTACATGGATTAAAATGATGAAAGGCATTTCCATTTCAAAATTATCCATACACATTTATATCCCTTGACAACCAATTTGAGCCAAAAGGGGAGAATTTTCTGAATATAACCCTGTTAAGAACCACCCTACACTAGGGCATATTTGGAGGTTCATTGGATGATTCCTTGGAGAAAAGATCGGGTAAGACTTTATTGTGCTAACCTGCATCAATCTTTTTGTGATAGCTTCGGGTGATTTCTGGCAGAGACTTGGAACACCTCAAAGTGAAGAAAAGCATTTCATTTCTATATTCCCAAACACTTACCCTTTAAAGAGCCAATTTGAGCCTTTAAATATTCATTTCTAAACCCTTGTTGGTGATCATCTCCCCACACTGGGGCAAACAAAGGAACTACCAGCAATGAGTCAAAAAGCATGATCGGAAGAATTTTTTGATACTGGTCTCCAAAAGAGCCGGTCAATGCAAAAAATGACAAGAAATGAAAAGGCTAGAAAAAGCAAAGTGCCTGGTAAAAGCAAGGCCAAAGCCCATGAAAAGAGCACCCCAAAAAAGGCAAATCCTCAAGAAAAATAATCAAGATAAAAAGAGGAAAATCCTCAAAGTCAATTGAAGAAAGAATGATCATGAATCTACTGCAAAAGCAAATGAATGCTTGGGAAAATGTCAAGGTGATCACTAAAGTTCACCCCTCTTTGAAAATATGGCCTTTTCTTAAAGAGCCCACCTTAAGCCAAGATACAACCCGTCACCAAAACTTTTCCGATCTAAGAGGTGTTTCAGGTTGATGCAAGAAATCATACAGGAAGCTACCACTTAAAGAGGTAAGTACAATCCTGTCTTATCATGTCTTCAGGGTTCTTGACTTGTAGACCCGAAGAAGTAATTTTTGATCAAAATTCATTTCTAAACCTTAAAATGAACATCCTTTGATAAGCCTTTAACCTGGCCTGAATTACGATCCCCGTTAAAATGCCTTTTCTGATTAGTCAGATTGTATGCATCTCGAATGATCCCGAAACCTCAATGTTAGGTTTTCTGTGAGCGGATTTGAATTTTAAGAAAAGCCTTCCCAAAATGGTGAGAAGCCCTCTTGGATGAAGGAAAACCCTTTTGAAAAACTTTTAAAACAACCTTTTTGTAGAACACTCGGGATGTGTCATTCAAAATCCATCCTCAATGGAAATTTGAACTTGTGATTGGACACGTTTCCTTCACAAATACACTTTGAAAATTTGTCTGGAATTCTTAAGTTTCTCCCCATAACTTAAAATTGTCATTCTAATGATGTTTGATTGGACTTTCTGTAGGTTCCCCGGTGATCCCAAATCCTCGGAAAAGTTTCATTTTAAAAATTTGATTAACTTGGACTTTCTGCAGGTTCCCTAGTGATCCCAAATCCTCGGAAAAGTTACATTTTAAAGATTTGATTAACTTGGATTTTCTGCAGGTCTTCCGGCGTCCCCAGGTCCTCGGATCCTCTCCTTTGAAAATTTGAAAATAGGGTTTGAGCTTCTGTAGGTACACTAGTAAACCTAGGTCCTCGGATGGCACCATCTCCTTTGAAAATTTGAAAATAGGGTTTGAGCTTCTGTAGGTACACTAGTAAACCTAGGTCCTCGGATGGTACCCTCTCTTTTGAAAATTTGAAATAGGGTTTGAGCTTCTATAGGTACACTAGTAAACCTAGGTCCTCGGATGGCACCCTCTCTTTTGAAAATTTGAAATAGGGTTTGAGCTTCCGGAGGTACACTAGTAAACCTAGGTCCTCAGATGGCACCCTCTCCTTTGAAAATTTGAAATAGGGTTTGGGCTTCAGTAGGTACACTAGTAAACCTAGGTCCTTAGATGGCACCCTCTCCTTTGAAAATTTGAAAATCGGGTTTGAGCTTTGTAGGTACACTAGTCAACCTAGGTCCTCATATGGCACCCTTCTTAATAGGTGAAACCCCTTTGTTACAAGGGTGAGCCTCTCTTCCAGACGGTGAGTACCTTCCTAGAGGAAAACCGATCTGCTTTTTAGATGGTGAGTCCCTTCCTAGAGGATAGCCAATCTCTTTTAAATAGGTGAAACCCTTTTGTTACAAGGGTGAACCTCTCCTTTGAAAATTTGAAATAGGGTTTGAGCTTCTGTAGGTACACTAGTAAACCTAGGTCCTCGGATGGCACCCTCTCCTTTGAAAATTTGAAAATAGGGTTTGAGCTTATGTAGGTAGACTAGTAAACCTAGGTCTTCGGATGGCACCCTCTCCTTTGAAAATTTGAAAATCGGGTTTGAGCTTCTGTAGGTACACTAGTAAACCTAGGTCCTCATATGGCACCCTTCTTAATAGGTGAAACCCCTTTGTTACAAGGGTGAACCTCCCTTCCAGACGGTGAGTACCTGCATAGAGGAAAACCGATCTGCGTTTTAGATGGTGAGTCCCTTCATAGATGATAGCTAATCTCTTTAATAAGTGAAACCCCTTTGTTACAAGGGTGAACCTCCCTTCCGGACGGTGAGTACCTGCATAGAGGAAAATCGATCTGCGTTTTAGATGATGAGTCCCTTCATAGAGGATAGCCAATCTCTTTTGAATAGGTGAAACCCCTTTGTTACAAGGGTGAACCTCCCTTCCGCACGGTGAGTACCTTCCTAGAGGAAAGCCGATCTGCTTTTTTAAATGGTGAATCCCTAGAGGATAGCCAATCTCATTTTGAATAGGTAAAACCCCTTTGTTACAAGGGTGAACCTCCCTTCCAAATCTTCAAACCACTGTTCGACACCGCACGGACGCCGATCATCACAAAAACACGCCAAACATTCAGAGGTAATTCCATATAATCATTCTCTCAACCTCAGATTAACAAATCTCCAAACACGGACAGGTGAGCTACATGTAAGTATCTCTCTCTCCTCACTTCTCTTTCACATAAAATGAGAATGAGTTGGAAATAATTCCCCGCGGAATTAGAGCTTTAACGGCAAAGATAATCGAATGTCAAGACTTATTTTTGTTAGATTTTTTCCCAGCAGAGTCGATTAAGGATCTAGGTGTCACATTGTCTTTGAAAACAACCTCTAACCGAGATTACTTTCAAAGAGGGGCAATTGTTGACACCCGATTTTTAATCAATTTTTCTTTAGTTTTATTTTCCAAAATTCACTAAAAATTCACACAAAATCAAAAAATTAAAAAATCAACATTGGAAGCCTTGGCCAAGCCTAAGGAACCAATTTGGAACAAAAAATAATTTTTCATATTTTTCACATTTTTTAATATTTTCAGAAAATAGGAAATATTATAAAATTCATAAAAAATACTTTTTGAGGTCACAAAAATACATAAAAATTTCTAATATTTTTCTTTTAATTCCCTTTTAATATTGACCTCAAGAAAAATCAAAAATTGAGTTCAATTTTAGGTGTTCCTTCACAATACCTAGGGTTGAATTTACATAAAAAATACCAATTGAGTCTTTTTATTTGCAATTTTTGTACATTTAGGGTCTAGACATTCAATTACAGTCCCTTTGAACTTCAATTTGATCAATTGCACCCTCAATTGCACGAATTGCATGAATTGGACAAAATTTCTAAAAAGTCTTGCAATTTAGTCCCTCAATTTCTCAATTTTTGAAATTACTTTTTATTGAGGGACTATTGTGGCAAAATTGGACTACCCCCTAAGGTTTTCATACATTCTGAATCAATTGGCATAGGTCTCATGGTCCAATTTGGTCATTAGAGCACTCAATTGAACTTTTCCCCAATTTACCAATTTAGAAAAATTTGGGGCTTTTGTGCAAATTGATAAGAACTTTTGGGCAAAATTACATTTCAAGATAGAATTCAAGTCCCTAAGTTCAATTTTGAGGTTTAATTGCAAAAATTCCCAAGCAATTGCGATTAATTTTGAAAATTATGGGAATTTCACTGTCAGAACCGGTTCGGACCGGCTCGACCGCCGATCGGACCGGTCGAACCGGTTCAGACCGGTCTGACCGCCGATCGGACCGGTCGAACCGGTCTAGAACAATGCATCTTCTTCGTCGCGCGACGGTCCCATTTTGCAGATTTGGAAGTGAATTTTGATCAACAAATTGAGGGTCAATTCGAACTTAATTGGACTAATTATCTTGGGGCTTTTGATCCTCGGGATTAGGGCCGGCGATTGCCACCGGCGGCGTGGCCAATGGCCGCCGGAGCACGGTGAAATCGCCGGTCAAAGGTTCGGCGCGGGTAGAAAGTCAACATTTTGCAAAATGCACAAATTCAAGCAAAATTCGCAACTAACGGAGAACCAAACGGAGGATATCTTTACGCCCGTCGCCGTCCGACCTCCGGTGACCAAAAATCACGTGACAAACACATGTAATCGTCACCGACCGAAGCTTGCCCGACGCGCCAAAAATTTGAAAGTTGGTATAAAAGGCTCGGGAGAATATTCGCGAAGGGGGAGGCTCATTCTGCTCGTCGCACACCGTAATAGAGAGAGAAAGAGAGAGAATAGTAGAGAGAGACTCTGGCGAGCACTGTTACCGCATCGCCGGAGCTCGGGCTGTGAGCCGTTCGTCCGAGCAATCCAGGCCGTCTCGAGCCACCATTCCACTTCCAAAAGCTTCCCGTCATCTCGGAGGAGCGATCGTGCACGTTCAATCGGCCTCGGACCTCTAAAAACGGTAAGTTGAGCTTCGAGTCTTCTTACCGTGCATCCATGGCAGCGCACTCTCACGAGCTTGATTTCTTCAATTGATGTGTGCGTTTTACCTTTGAAACTTCTCTAACCACAATCGTACTTCATTCCCGCATTGATTTCCCCTGAATCACTCGAGTCGAGCCTCTAACATCACGCGGTCCGGCCGAGCACCGGCCGGACCACTCTAGCCTTCGCGAGCTCGATCCGAGCTCGAGGTAAGTTCTCTAATCTTCCTTTTATGCTCGTGTATGAGTTAATTGCGTTGATTTGCTCTGGATCTACATGTTCGAACTCTGAGTTGATGTTCTGTGCGAAGTACATAACTCGCGTTTCCACGGATAAAATTGTCCGAATCTTTGATATGTTGATCCCGTTGATTAGTCGAGTTGATCGGCGGTGGTTTCAAGTCGATCCGGCGAGATCTCACCGTTAGATCTCGCCGGATCATTTCTGGCCGTTCATTTGTTGTTGTCGCGAGGTAGAGACGAAGGTGACGTGGTGCGATCAATAGGTCAAAGTCCGGGTGTCGTGCGCCGATTGGTCCAGGTCATCGCTAACTCAGCCTAGTCGTTGGCGCGAATAGGCCGAGTCAGCCTTGATCCAACGGTTAGGATAAATAGTTAGGTTTGATTTAGAACCGTTGGATCTGATTTTCGTATTTTTGAATATTAGTTTATTTAGGCAGAAAATAAAAAATTGTAAAAACGGCGCCGTATTTGCTTAGATGAAGTGTCGTCGTTTAGGGTTAATAGGAATAAACGGTTGAGATCGAGGCCAGAATAGATCGTGACCGTCCAAGATCTTGATTGGTGCGGCGTCATTTCGTGCACCGAGTCTAATGCGTCGTCGTTTAGATGTGTATAGGTTGAACGGCCTGGATTAGATCCAAAGTCGAATCGCAGCCGTTCGTTTGATTAATTGTGTGACGTCGTTTAGGGTAAGAAGGCCAGAACGTCGTCGTTTCATGTGCAAAGGGTTTGAACGGTTCGGATTGAGTCTTTTGTTTTAATCGTGACCGCTCATTTGATTTAAGCGGTGCGGCGTCGTTTTGGGGATATAAGCAAATACGCCGTCGTTTTGATCTTGAATGCGCAAACGGCCGAGATTAACCCGGGATTGATCTCGGTAGTCCATTCCTTTTATGTATATTTCGAATATTAGAAATTGGTTTAGAAAAATCAAAATAAATAGGATAATACATATACGGCACCGTATAGGGTTTGACCGGGTCTACGAGCGGTCGGACCGGGTTGACCGGTTTGACCCGATCCAGAAATATTAATAAAAAATAAATAAAAAATGGATAAAATTTCCAAAAAAAATTGCAAAAATACTTAGAAAATTCATAAAAATTCCCAGATTTTCCCAAAAAATTTCTAAAAATTTTTAGATCGATTCGGGACTCATAAAGTTTGGATTGAAAATTTTGAGACTTCGAGGGTCGATGAATGTCGATCCGGAAAATTCCAAGCATTTTTTAGAAAACAAGTAAAAAAATTTTCAAAAATAGAGAAAATTAGAAAAATTCCATAAAATCACAAAAAAATGGGAAATGGCCACATTCAACTGGCCCGATCCCGATTTTGTGATTTTCGGGTCCCGAACCCCCAAAAATGACCATTCTACCCTTCCGGGCCTTCCGCCCTAAATTTTCCCGAACTACCCCCGGAGTCTAAATTCGACATTTACGTGGGCCGATATGGCCATTTTTAGATATATTGAGCTATGATTGATTGATTTGATTGACTTTGAATGTCTTGATTGCACTTTTGATTTTTCTGATTGTGATTGATAGGAATAGTAAAATTCCCATCCGCATGAACACCTTAAGATCTTTAGGGCCTACCTCACCCGAAAATCCATCTGCATGAACTCGTAGGTTAGAAAATCACTCAACATCGGTAACCGAAAGGGCGTCAATGTGAATCTTGACGTAACCAAGTCCCCGGACCCAAAAATCTCTGGTTTTCGAGGAACCGAACGGTTTCTCCCGACCGCTCGGTAGGGTTTTCCGATCATACCCTCCAATAAATTGATCGGTGGCGACTCCAAATTGCATGTACACATAGCACATGCCACCCGACCACACTAAGGTCGATTTCGATGAAATTTTCTCCGACATCGCGATTCGAGTAATGGGTCTTGGGAGATACCCGCGATCCTAAAAATCTCGCCGACAATCGGGGTCATACATATAAAAAGGATCGGCTCGTTAACCCTCACTCACCTTCCACATGCATCCCGACGGAGGAGGGTCGCGACACATATCCGTGAAACGCTCATAAAGGAAATAAAATGCGTTTATTACAATCCCAAATTGTTCAAAAGTGTCTAACAAATAACAAATATGCTAAACTAAATAGGGAATGAATCTATCCAAGTCGAGGACGCTTCCATTCTTCTTACTCCTCCGATTCATCGGAATTCCATAGGTAAGGGTCTTCTCCTTCTTCAAACATCCATTGCTCCGGATCTTCGAGAATGTATGGCTCCACTCCCGGGACATACGGTACAATGTACTCGGGTTCATAAGATTCCACTTCTTCAATGCGGGGAGATACGCACTCGGGTACATATGACTCAACCAATGAACTCCTTAAATATCTGAATATACTCTTTAGAAGCCCTATGGATGTTCATCTCATCATCTAGGTAGTCAGGCCATTCTACTTGTTACGGTGCGGAATTTTGCAAGGCATGAAGTATAAGCTTGATCCGGGCCCGATAGAGCTTCTTCGCCTCTTTGGTGAGCTTGCCTTGCGCCATGTTAAATGAGAAAATTCCAGGACAAACATCCGGTGGCACTTGTTGTAAAACACCAAATTGCCTCACCACGCGAATGGGATAATATGCCACTGCACCGATACATCCGTTTAAAGGAATAGGGCTATCATCAATACCCGTAATGCGAGCTTCCAAGATCTTAGGCCAAGTCAAATGCCATTGAATATGCTCGGGCTTCAAATCATCCAATAGCTCAACCCATTTCTTGAAAGAGTGTTTAGGTATAAGGGATTGGCATTTAAGGAAGGATTTGAGAGGGTGAACTTGCTCATTGATTTCATAGCACCCCACTCGGAGTTGAAAAGTTTTTATATGAGAAATGAACCACATGTAGAGTAGTCCGTTGGAAGCTTGAAAAATGGCTTTTTTAGAAGTTTTGGAATGGTTTAGAGAGAGGAAGGTTTCAGCCAAAATCATGTAGGAATAATTCCAACGGCAACATGCTTGTCTAGCTATGTGGACTATGGAGGGGTCAAAAGTAGTCCTAGAGGTAGGGAATATGATGAATGCAAAGAAAGCTAGGACGAATACCTTCCCCGATTTATGACCAATTTCGGCGAATAAGGAAGAATAGTTGTCGAAAAGGAAAGAGAAGTTGAATCTTTCGGAGTTGGACTTGTAGACCTTCTCTATTTCAGAGGTTTTGAGGCGGAGGAAGCTCGATAAAGAACGGGTAGAATCCATATCAAAAGGGGGTTGAGCTATATAATCGTCAAAATTGACCCCGATGATAGCAGAGTATTCTTCGAGCGTGGGAGTCAACTCGAGGCCTTGAAAGTTGAAAGTCATCGTATTCATATCCCATGCCTTGGCTAAAGCTTGAATGAAGGCCGGTTGATACTCAACTCTAATTAAATCCACTAATCCGCCCGGACGTCCTTCAACATATGCTCGGTTGATCGGGTTGAGGCGATCCCACCATAGAGAGAGTTCTTTGCGCGGCACCGGAATGACTTTGATGTCTCCATTCCCCATGATCTAGCATGTATAAAATGATGATTCTAATGTCAATTACCATGGACCATGATGTATATGCATGAAATGTGATGCAAATGCACTAACCAAATTCCATGTCATCTTTTGGTAACATGAGGGTTGACTATTCCCATTTGACCCAAATAAACCAAATGGGGTAGTTATGGACCAAATCTCACCCAAAGATGACATGTAATTGATTAGGATCGTTTAAGTGCAATCGGGGTAGAAAGCCACTATTACAATTTTAAATTCGACAACCTAAGAAATTCACAAGTCTAGAACAAGATAAAAATATCTAGAAATGTTCGAGCAGTACATGTTAAAGGAAAACACACAAATGACTCAAAGAGAATGTAACAAATCCTAGAAACGCCCCAAAGTCTAACTAGTCGAGGAAACGTCTTCATCTGATGATAGCTCTATCAACTCGAGAGGATTCGCTTCTTCTTCATCGTCGGAGGATATGATGACGATCTCCCTCTTCTTAACTGGAGAATGACTCGGGGCCGTTTTGATTGCACGAGGTCGCCTCATCAATTTCGCGTATAGCTCTTGAATCCTTTCCTTTCCCCGTTTGAGCTCTAAATGGCGTGCACATCGCGTATAATCACAGTTTTCACCATGGATGCGGTTACATCCATTGAGTTTCCTTCCATGGACAAATCCAAAAACTTGAAAGGTGGCGAGCACTCAATCCTTGCGTCGAATAGTCCTCCGCTCCCATGTAAACACATCAAGGACATCGGTTCGACCTTGGGGCGTCGTCTATCCTAAAAGGGAAAATTGACGTTCAACCCCAATCACTTAAACGATCTTACAACTTTTGATGATATGCTCGTAAAAATGCATGTTATGCATAAATTAAATTTACAATAATAGAGAGGGTAAAAAGCCTTACTAACCGATGTTACTCTTTTTTTTTTTTTTTGGGTTTTTGGTTTTAGGTATACCAACCTTCCATTCACATGCGCATGAGATAAGTGAGGTTTAACTCTAAAGAAATTAAAAAGGCTCGGGTATGGACCTAAAAAGGCTCCCGCTATACGAATCGATGAGCCACCCACAAGCGCAATCAAACAACAAGTGAGTAGGATCATCAATCTCGCGTAGCGAGCGGGATTAAATATGGTCAACCCAAGTGCAATCAAACACAAGAGCTTCGCATACCAATCCCTATCTATGGCGACCTAAAAGGGTGATTCGCGGTTCGGGTTTTGGCACTTGTGTGTACAGTGTCGTGATCCTCAAAATATGCAATACATGCACAGCAGTTTATATTCAAAACACCGCTTCAATATGGGCATAAATAAACACACAACCCAAAACACTATATCCGCATAAAAAAATGTTAGCAAAGATGCCACCCCTTATAACTCCCATCCGCACCAACATTTAACACTTTTCGTTAGTGGACGTACCTCACCTTCAAGAGCATCTGCAGAAAACGGGGTTAGAAAACACTCAACATTTTTATCGGCTTAAGTCCTCTTAATGGTTTAGTAACCATTCGATCCCCAACGGAGTCACCGGTCTCTCGCAACCCTCTTCCGGCGAATGCGAGCGAGAGTTAACAGGCCGATCCTTTTATATCCAATTGACAGCAGATCTTTAGGATAGCGGGTCTCTCCCAAGACCCGTTACTCGAATCGCGATGTCGAAAAAATTTATCGGGGTCGACCTTAGTGTGGTCGGGTGACAAGTGCATATTGTACATGCATATGGAGTCACCACCGATCAATTATTGGAGGGTATGATCGGAAACCCTATCAAGCGGTCGGGAGAAACCATTCGATTCTACGAGAACTAGAGAATTCGGTCTGGGGACTTGGTTACGCCGAGATTTACATCGATGTCCTTTCGGTTACCGAGGTTGAGTGATTTTCTAACCTAATAATTCATGCAGACGAAATTTTGGGTGAGGTAGGTTCTAACAATCTAAGGTATCATGCGGAGGGAAATTTTCTACCCTAACAATCACAATCAGAAATTTAATGCGCAATCAAGGTAATCTCAATCAATTCAATCAATCAATCAAGTCACGACACATAAAAAATGACCCTATCGGCCCACAAAAAGGTTAAATAGAGTATCGGGATGGTTCTGGAAAATTTGGGGCGAAAGGCCCAAAAGGGTGAAATGGTCATTTTCAAGGTTCGGGATCCAAATATCACAAAATTGGGTTCGGGCCAGTTGAATATGACCATTTCCCATTTTTTGTGATTTTTTAGAATTTTTCTAATTTTTCTAATTTTTTTGGATTTTTTATTTATTTAATAAAAGTCGGGAATTTTCCGGATTGAGGTGAACCGACCCTCAAAATCTCAAAAGTTCTCGATCCAGACTATAAGAGTCCCGAATCGACCTAAACATTTTTTAGAAATTTTTTGGGAAAATCTGGAAATTTTTATGAATTTTCTATGAATTTTTGGATTTTTTAGAAATATTTATGTATTTTTTATTATTTTTTATTAATATTTTCGGACCGAGTCAAACCGGTCAATGGCCGGTCAACCCGGTCTAGACCTAGTCGCGAACCGCTCAACACCTAAAACGACGCCGCGCCAATTTATTTATGATTTTTTGATTTTCTAATACTATTTTCTAAGATATTCGGAATTAAAAAAATGAATGCACGGCCGAGATCAATCCTGGAATCGATCTCGGCCGTCGGCTTTCACCTAAATGAAACGACGACACTTCGGACTCACCCAAACAAAACGACACCGCATTGCCTTATAAACGAGCAGCCACGATAAAATCATATGGCTTGATCCGAGCCATTCACTTGCTTATTAATAAAATGACATCGCACCATCTAATCGAACGAACGGTCAAGATCTAACCTAGATCTAATCTAAGCCGTTTGTCACACCTAAGTCAAAACGACGCTGAATCGATTAAATGCATGGACGGCCACGATCTAACCTAGACTTAATTTGGGCCGTCCGTTCCTTCTAAGACTAAAACGACACCGCACACTACTTATACAAAACACCACCGTTTTTTATTTTTCGTATTTTCTAACTAATAAACTAATTTCCGAAAATACAAAAAGATGATCCAACGGCCGAGAATCAAACCTGCCTAATTATCTCAGCCGTTGGATCAAATCCGAGTCAGCCCGCTCGCACCAACGGCCGAGCCGACTCGGATCAGAGTTGGCCCTATCACACAAAGACACCTAAGCATGCGGACCCGCTGACTTGACACCTCAGCATCATCGTCTTCCTCGCGACAACGCTGAACGGACGGCCGAGAGCCTCCGACGACGACCTAACGGTGAAACCTTGATGAAATTACATGAAACTAACGCCAATCAACTCGTCTTGGCTTCCCGATTAACATATCTAAGAATCACAGAATTTCATCCATAGAATCGAGAGTTACCAGCTACGCACGTTCGGCCATTATCAAGTTCAATCATGCATACTAAGACTAAATCAGAACAATTAAATCACACACGATCATCACGGTAGGCTTAGAGAACTTACCTCGAGCTCTGATCGAGCTCGCATTGCCTAGTATTGCCCGGCCAATAGTGGCAATCGACACTCCTTGACCCGAGGAACAAAAGCCCTATGTCAATTAGTTCAATTAGGTTCGAATTGGCCCTCGATTTGACCATTGAAACTCAGCCTTCAAACCTGCAAGATGGCACGTGCTCATGGGGAAGATGACACTGTTTGAACCGGTTCGGCCGGTCCAACCGGCGATCAAACCGGTCTGAACCGGTCCAGACTTGAACTTTTCAAACTTTTCAAAATTAATCCACATTGATGGGGAATTTTTGCAATTAAACCTCAAAATTGCACTTAGGGGCTTGAATTCTATATAGAAATGTGTTTTTGCCCAAAAGTTTCCATCAATTTCTATAAAAACCCCAAATTTTTCTAAAATCCTAAATTGGGGAAAAGTTCAAGTGGACGCTTAATTGACCAAATTGGACCGAGCAACCCATGCCAATCAATTTGATATGTATGAAAACCTAGGGGGACGGTCCAATTTTTCCACGAAAGTCCCTCAATTAGAAGTAATTTCAAAAATTAGAAAGTTAAGGGACTAAATTGCAGGAATTTTAGGAGTTTTTGCCCAATTTGTGCAATTGAGGGTGCAATTGATCAAATTGGAGTTTGAAAGGATTGCAATTGAATGTCTAGACTCTAGATGTGCAAAAATTGCAAATAAAAAAACTCAATTTATATTTTTTATGTGAATTCAATCCTTAGTGTTATGAAGAAACACCTAAAATTGGATTCAATTTTTTATTTTTCTTGAGGTCAATATGAAAAGGGAACTTGTTCACCTGCTCGGCTTAGGAGAAGGTATTTTTTCTCAGATGATGTTTCCACGGATCATGCTTCTCGGATGATGTTTCTATGTTCCACAGAACATGCTTAACCCGAGATCCCGTACTTGAGGGATTCTTGTCAGAATACGCACGCATATCACAGATTGATTTCACACGATTCATTCACATATTTTTCCGAGTCATATATCGCACATATCACATCACAACATCACAAGTTATAACATAATTATGTCACACACAATTATATTACACATATCTCACAATATACCATTCTCTCCCTTTTTGTCATCGGTAAAAGGGAGTGACTTGCATAGTCAAATACAAATTGTAGAGATAAAACGTTGCTCCCCCTAAATTCGATACCTATGTAGGTCATTTATGCAGTATACTCAAATCAAGCATACTAACATTCGGATATAGAATTTTCCAAGAAATAATGAATCACTCAATCAAATGAATCGGAAGAGAAATAATTGGATTGAGTGTGACAAATGAAGATCTTATTCAAGGCAACAAGGTCAAGATGAAGTCTAGGCTAAGGGATTTTTGGTGTTGGAGAGTTTTTTAGTAAATCCGAAACACGATAGCTCGTGTCATTTGAGACAATTTTTCATTGACTTCAACTGCTATCTTGTGCAGATTCTTTTCAGCCTGTTCGAGCTCGAGGCCCGTGAGATGGTATTTGTTGTTCATATCTTCTTTGAGCTCGTGTGTTTGTCTATCCCTTCAAACTTAGCTGTTCTTTGATCGCAGTCATTTCAATGTTTAATTCTATGCTGAACTTCCTCGGGTTGTCTTTGTATTCACCCCGCTTGAACGTAATATCCCATAGTTTGTCCGTGTCGGAGATTTCTGGTTTCTTTATTTCCCAGCAGTAACACCATTCTCCCCGAGTGTGATCATGTTTGTCTTGTTGAATTTTCTGGACGATATCCCTGTTCATCTCGGGAGATAGCTTTTCAAGAGCCTGTATTTCGGTCGGGATGTAGCTTGGATCCAATTTGCGTTCTTCCACCACTGCCCTTGCATATTCCGCTCGAGCAAAGTCTTGCTCATTTTCCTTGTAGAAGTGAAGGAGATCATGTATGTGGAAATCATTCAGATTCAACTCATTATTAGTTTGAACTCCTTGCGGTGAGGCCTTCCTCAATTCTTCATCGGTTGGCTTGGTTGCATATTCAATCACTTCTTGCTCTAAGACAAACTCGTTGTGCTTTATCAAAGCTTTCACAGTTTTCTCATCGTCTTCTTTTTGTCGAGCTGTAATAATTGTCTTCTTAACAAATTTGGCCAGCCTTATTCTCCTTTCAAGGTAAAAAGTAGCCTTTTTAGCGGTGAGAGATCTTACTAGTTCGGAACGCTGGTCAGATTCTTGCCCCGCTGGTTGTAAGGAGCTTCGTGGTGCTGTGGATAGTATAAGGTCTTGTGGGAATTTCATCAGCACTAGTTTTGAGAATTCTTCCAGCTTTTGGTTGATGGAGTCTCGAAGTGTATCCATTGTCTTGGTTAATCTGTCGGCTTTGAAGAGGGTTTGTCTTGCTTTCTCTGAAAGGTCTTGTGTTAGTGCACTAAACTCTTCCATCAGCCTTTCTCTCATTTCTCCTGTCTCTTGAAAGAGCAAATTGTACATTCCAATGGTTTGGTGCTTTATCTCGGTCCGGTAGTACAGGACTTCCTTCAACAAGTCAGAGTCATTATTCTGACTCATTTCTTCTTCTTTAATGTCCGGTTCTGTTTCCATGTCCTCTCCCTAAGATTTTTCTCCTTGGCTTTCGGTTAGTTGCATTGGATCATCAGTTTCTTCTTCGCGATTTTCAACCGGAGCGTCTTGGTATTCTGCCAACATCTCTTTATGAAAGATGTCTTCTTCTTCCAGTATTCCATGTTTTGCTTTTATGACTGCCGTTCCTTCTTTTCTGACTTTTTCAACGAACTCGTCGAGGGGAAAGTGATCATCATTCTCTAGATTATGGTATTTTGTTGAGAATGGGATATTTTTGGGGTCCATGAGGATTGAAGGGCGTTAATAGTTTTAGGATTACGAGGTTATGGAAGACTATAGAGAGCTTTGGAAGAAAATGAGTGTGAAGGCCAGCTTTTTAAAAGTTGGAGAGATGACTTCGATTTAGAAAGAAAGAGAAATTCTGTAAGAGATTATCCTGATTTTGACAAAATAGGAAATCCTTTTGAAAATATTTTGAGAATATTTCAGCTTAATCAATTTAATTTCAA
This sequence comes from Rhodamnia argentea, assembly GCF_020921035.1. Taxonomy (NCBI): domain Eukaryota; kingdom Viridiplantae; phylum Streptophyta; class Magnoliopsida; order Myrtales; family Myrtaceae; genus Rhodamnia; species Rhodamnia argentea. The sequence continues at coordinate 31,941,325 of NC_063153.1, read as the reverse complement.
CCAAGGCTGTGACATTCTGAAATCCGACCCTTTTGAAGTAATGAAATGTCATCGATGTATTTCAGTAAATCTCGCTTAGAATTGATCACTCTTGAGTTAACTAACCGAAGGGGAATGGCTAACTGGGAAATGGGTACGTGAACCTAAGAACTTGACCATGGATCGACGCTTTGGCCATAAGGGTTGTCGAGGGAAGGTTTAGAACTATTATAGGCTGATCCAAGAACTACTAAGGAACAAATTACTAGCATTATATAATTGGATCGCGGGTGATTCCGTTTGACCATAGTATAATTTGTGAACGTTCCTAAGCCGTTTCCTGACAATCGCGTCCTTCAGAACTAATAATCGACCATCGCAATCACATGACAACCAAGGTTGTGACATTCCGAATTCCGACCCCATTTCGAAGTTATGAATGAAATGAGTATCAATGTATTCCAAGAACCTCACTCAGAATTGATCACTCTTGAGATAACCGACCAAAGGGGAATGGCTAAATAGGATAGTGCGCAGACCATAAAGGACTCGACCGCGGACTGGTATCCCGACCATAAGAGTCGCCGAGGGTACATTCCGGGTCATTGCGGGCCGATCCAGGGTTGACGTCAGAACTATTTGCTAGCGTCGTGCAATTGGTTCGCGGGTGATACCGCTACGCCATAGCATGATTTGCGAATAACCCCCGAACCGATTCCCGACAATCGCGTCCCGTCAAGACCGACCGTTTCCCTCGCGATTACATGACAACCAGGGTCGCCGTGGTCCGAATTCTTAAAACGTGGTAACTAAAATCACGGGTCGATACGCGTAGCTCCCGAAAGCCGCCCGTCGGTTCGAGGTGCACCGAAAATGCGATCGGGCGATTTTGAGCGCGAGCGGACTTCAAATTGGCGGCCGGGTATTCGAGAATTCCAATACAAATAAACTTGGATGTCGCCTTGCAAATGTTATTAAGGATATTTGGAAGCCATATAAGTTGGAAAAATGAGGATCGGATTTGCGGAACAAAAAAATCCATTCCGGTCCCGAGTTTCGTTCAGCCCTTGAGCGACCGCGAAGGAATTTCGGTCAACCCTTGTACCGTACCCATCAGCCCCTAAATCCCCATGTGGATATTGGAGAGACATGACACTTGAAGGGATCAAGTCCCCATGCAAGTCAAACCCCAAAAAACCCCACCACCTACTCTACTATTCATGTCCTACACTAACCCTACTATCTCCCACCCATCAAGTCACTCACTCAATCACTCAAACTCACCCTCTCCCTCTCTTACTCTTGGCTGATCACTCATCCTCTCTCTCACTCCCTCATTTCTTCATTTTGAGCTCAACACTCTCCCAAGAACTCTCTCTTTTCCTCTCTTGGCCGAGCACCCCTTCGGCCTCCTCACACCGCCGGTCCAAGGAGGAGCTCCACCACGCCACCGCCACTTCATCTTCCTTTCTTGGCTGTGAGTTGTTGCCGCCGCCGTGCCGTCCGTTTTTCTCTCTCTCGGCGCCGAACAAACCCTAGGGTTTCACCGCCGGTTTTGCTCATCCAACTTCAAGGTCGAATCTGATCGTGCGCGAAGGAAACGCTTTCGCCGGGTTGTTCTTCATCAAAAAGCAAGGGTAAGTGTTTCCTAACCCTTCCTAGAGCCCTAGGTTACTAAGAGACACTTGGGTTTGGCTAGATGGTGTGCTAAATGCTTGGGATAGTGAGAAATGCTAGAGAGGACCAATCTGGAAATTTCTGTGCAATTGGTATCAATGCTGGTCCTAGGATGTTTATGTGATCATATGGGTGGACATGAATGACTTGATGTGTGGATAGCACGTGGTTTAAGAGTAGACCATGGTTGGGGGCGATCGGGACCTAAAATAACTCAATTGGAGCAATTGTGCACTAAAATGGTTAGTGGGTGCTAAATGTTGTAATTCTGATGTGGGACACTTGAAAGGTGTTTTAGAATGACTTTTACATGCCTTGGCATGTGTGAAGCCTCTTGGGATTAAGTGTGTGGCTTTGTAAGAGAAAACGTGGAATTCGCTCGATTGGGACCGTTGGTATCAAAAGTAGTAATTCTGAATTGGGGGTGCTTTAAATGCATTTTATGTGATATTGTGATGTCTTGGCTAGTGTGAGACCCCTTGTAATTGCATGATTGGCCTTGTGAGGCGATATGTGGCAATTGGCCCGATTCGAGCTCGTGATGGTATTGACATGCTAAATAGCCCAAGTAATTGTGGAATTGCAATATTGTGATGTTAGGGCATGAGGCCCTTTGTGTATGACCTATACATGAGATTATAAAGTCGTGTTCAATTGAGGCGTCCGAGGCCGTATAGTAGTTGCCGTGTTCGCCCAATTGTCCGAGACTTAATCCGGTCGTGTTCCTAAGTGTCCGAGACCGTTAAATAAATGGGGCGTATTCCTAAGTGTACCGAGACCCCATGGGGCGTATTCCTAAGTGTCCGAGACCCCGGTGTGCACACAAAAATATCTGTATTTATACGTACAATGCCGTGTTCCTAAGAGTCCGAGGCTTGTACTTGATATATGAGATTATGATACTAAATTATGGAGGTGGTATGTGAGCCCTATGGCGAGGATCGACTTGTGTGATTTGGCATGTTCCGGGTGGTTCCGTACATGATTGCTTTATTCGTGCACTTTGAATTGACCACATGTCTGCTGTTTGGATTGGATTGTTTGCATACCGAGTTTTGTCCGGAGGTACTAGGACCTTAGGATAGGTTAGGCTTCGCTTGCTTGAGATGTCGATCTCACCCCTCCGTGGGACCAACATTTTCGGACCCTCAACCCCGATCACCGCGATGCCGCTACTTTTTGGACTACCGACTCGGTTTGAGCCCGTGATTACCGAGTATAGAGTGGGACCGGATCGGACGTATTATCGGAGGGTTAGCACCTTGTGGATCGACGACGCGATAGGATACTTGACCCCTTATTCCTTCCTCTCTTGGACTTATAAGGATGGGGACTATTTATCTGGACCTTTGAGGGAGGAGGTGATTCCCGAGCACGTACTGGATGCCGCCGGACCTAGACTCCCGATAGCTTCACCTTCGAGACTCCCCGTCCTTGGACTCCGTAGTTGGACCGATCCCCGAGCCTGTCCCGAACGTAGTTCATGTCGTGGATCCAGCACATGACCGGGGAGATGGAGGAACCCGAAGAGGAGTCCGAACCAGAAGAAGAGCCGATACCCGAGGAGGCGTCCGATCTAGAGGAGGACCTGGAAGATGTGCCGGAGGAGGAGCCATGGGAGGAGCCTAAGCGGGCGTTTAGTGGAGCCATCGTGACGAGTTTCTCCCCGAGTACGCTCCCCCGCCGAGTTTACTTCGATGATGACGCCTGACCCTTAGGTGTGTAGAGGTCCTTATCCCTACTTTTGGACCCTCGTGTGTCGACGAGTGGTTATGTTTAGGGAGTTTCCTTTTGTGTCCCCGTGCCGTATCCTTGAGTCGTAGTCATTTTATTTACGGCGGTCCGTATGAACCTTGAACTTATCGGGCTATGTTATATGTATTTTGGTGTTATGTTCTAAGGTCATTCTATATTCATTGTCGGGTTTTGTTTTCATTGCTTCCGCTTGCATTTGCATCTCGCGTGTCTTACGTCCGTTTGCGATCCTGGTGAGTTGCGAGATTTCTTCGACAACGAGGGATGTTGGCGCGCTTGGAGGACACGGGGCGTGACAAAGGTCGCCATAGCTTGAGTATGATACGAATCATAAGATCGATACGCGTAACTTCTAAAGAGACGCCCGTTAGTTTGAGATAAACCGAGTTGCAATCGATAGGAATTAGCCATTAAATTGGACTTCGAACTTGGGCATCGGACTTTTAAGGTTCACAATATGAATATTTTGGACGTCGCCTCACCAAAGTCAATTAAGTTTACAGTTCGTCTCAAAATGATTAGAAAAGTGAGATATAGATAGAATTAGAAATTACTCTTTTACCCTTGGATTAGAGCTCATTCCTCAAGTTAGATTAAGGGCAAAATAGTCTTTAGACTTGAGTTGTATTTACAAGATTGCCCCTCTTGTTGTTATTTGCAAGAAGCCAAAAGATTGAATTATTGATATGACTCCCTAGACAACTCTCCTTAAAACTCTCAACCACCTAGTCTACTAAGCCTCCTCAAGTCAAAAGCCTAGTCTAAGACAACCCATCACCTCAATCTCTCACTCTTTCCCTTGGCTTTGGGAACAAGCTCTTGAGAAGCAAGAGCTCATTTTCACTCTCCCACTCCCCTTTCTCACCACCATCTCCTTCTTGTTGCCTTGTCCGTTGGTCACCGGGATGCCTCACCACCACCACCATTGACCACCCTCCTCTACAAGAGTACCGTGAGCCTTGAACCGCTGTTCGCGAGCCGTTGAGAGCCCGTAAAGCCGAGCCAAAATAGCTGATGCCCTGCACTGGAACTGTGGACTTGTAGGGCTGTTCTAAGGAGTTTCTTGAGTTGTTTCAAGGTAAGAAACTCCGTATACCTCGCTTAGTATGTTAGACAACTTGTGGAAGAAGTTTGGAGTGGTTTAAGAGGATTTAAGTGGCTGACTTCAAGCGTTTTCATTGGACTGAATCAACCCTCAAATCTGTTCCAGATCTGGTCGTGAAGTCTTGCCGCCCCTTGGTTGGCTTTTTAAGCTTGAATCTTGTGGTAAGTTACTCTTAAACTTAGTCTAGGACTTTAGGTTACTAATGGATGGTTTAGAATTGGATTGGTAGGATTTTATGGTAGTTTTTGTATGAAGAATGTGTGAAACCCGAGAGACCCATTAATCCCGTTTTTCAACGCGCTTCGAAATTGAAATAGCTCGTTCGAGGTCGTCCGGAGTCCGAATTGAGCCCCGTTTCCTCCCACACGACCGTAAGATCATGAGGAGCATGATTCTGAGTTTGGACCGCTCAAAAAGAGATTAGAAAGATTTTAGTTTTTATGAGAGTAGGTCTGGATGTAGAAATCAGTAGGTGGATACCGCCAAGGATGCATGGACGTGGCTAAATTAACTTACTTGCCCTATATGTGTTTGGTCTTGAGGTGTCTTCATGGATTGATTACTTATCGTTATTATGTTTGGCTATGGTTTGCCAATGTGAATTGGGCATTTGGAATTGACTAGCTAAGTACCATGTATTCAGTCATGAGGGATTGAAATGATCGATTGGCTAAATTGTTAAATTGCTCCTAGTATGTTTGACCTTATGATGTGGAACATGAATGAATTGATATGTTTGGGGCATAGTGGACGAACCATGAGATGTCCTTTGTGATTGTGCAATTCATGTTTGCTCGAACAAGTGCTATGGTTAGTTGGCATGGCTTGTGTTGTTTAGGTCATGATTGACCTTGAATTCAAGTTTGGCTAAGCGAATAAATTGATTATATATATGTGATCACATAATACCCTGAAGCGTGATACACGGGGAATTGAATTTTTCTTACGGCGTTAAACGCGAGATAACGACTTGATGCGTGTTTACGCGAGTCTTAATATTTATAATGACTTGATGCGTGATTATGCGAGTCTTAATGCTTAAAATGGCCTGAAGCGTTATGACGCGGGCACTCGGCAATCTGATATCAATGATTGGTATGTGATTGGGATATACGATAGGAAACACCATTCATGATCTTGTGATTTGTGAAATGTCCAAGTACGAAGCTCGACCTTAAAACCGTAAAGCATGACTTGAATTGCGAACTTCTAACTTATGATTATAGTGTGGTTTTGTTGTTTTCCTTGCTGAGCAATTGTCCCTTTGAGTAGAATTACATGTTTTAAGAATTGTCTGGAGGTACTACTGGCTTGGTCTAGGTTTAGGAGTAACTTGCTGAGATTTATTCTCACCCCGTCGTGGGATAACAATTTTTAGGTCCCAAATGATGAAGTCCCATGATCGCTATGGATTGGCTTTCGAAGATGCCCTTTTGAAGTAGATGAACCGTTAACCTTACCTGATTGTACTTCTTTTTGTAGCCTTAGAGAGCTGCTTTTATATTTGGGGTTGTGTTCGCCCGTATAGCTCTGTGAGGTTAAACTTCATCTACCTTGTTTTATTAAAAGAAGTTGTATTTCGAGAATTATCAAGTAGTAACTTTTGAAGTCAATTTGACGTTTTTAAGAAATGTATGGAGTAAGTTTTAAATCTCTCTTTTACATCCTGAGTCATTGTATTTAATTCTGTTGCATGGAGTGTAGTTCTCGCTTCCGCATGTGCTTAACATTTCATGCTTAAGTTCGTTGCCGTTGGATCCCTGGAAAGTTTATAAACTTACGGCCCGTGCGGGATGTTGGTGTACTCGCAAGGTTCAGGGTGTGACAAAGGCAATCAAATATTCAATCAGAACAATTAGCACAATCACATAATATTTTCCAAATATTTAAGAAGATTGTGTTGATGCGTACCTTATTTGTTGCCAAAAATAAAAATGACTTACGCGCCAAGATTTTGAACGATCAAATCTTTTGTCGTATCTGCTCAAAAGATGTTATCTTCAGATGATCCTCTAAGTTCCGAGATCCTTGAGTTCCTTCAGATGATGCTTTTAAGCTCTGAAGTCGCTGAAAGTCTTCAGATGATATTTTCAAGTGCTGAGGCAATTTCTCATGTCTAGATCTCAGCTCAAATGGGAATTATGGTAATACCCAATTCTTGTCCAATGTACTCAAATGTATTTTTGTCAAGTGCCTTAGTGAATATATCAGCTAATTGATGTTTAGAATTAACAAATTGAATGTTAACATCACAATTATGCACATGATCACGAATAAAATGATGCTTGATTTCAATATGCTTAGCTCGCAAATACATAATTGGATTCTTCGTGAGGTTGATAGCACTTGTGCTGTCACATTTGATTTCTACGTTGTGAGCTTCAACACCAAAGTCCTTCGGTTGTTGCTTCATCCATAGGATTTGAGCGCAACAGCTCCCTAGTGCTACATACTCGGCTTCTTCAGTTGATAGAGCTACGATATTCTGTTTCTTGGAAAACCAAGACACTAGCATTGATCCCAAAAGTTGACATGTGCCCGAAGTACTTTTTTTATACAACTTACAACATGCAAGATCAGCATCCGAGTAGCTATGTAATACAAGATCTGATGTTTTGGGATACCATAATCCTAAGTTTGGATTAGTTCCTATGTACTTGATGATTCTTTTAACAGCAGACATATGAGATTCTTTAGGATCATATTGAAATCTCGCACACATGCACACGCTAAATATAATGTCAAGTCGAGAAGCAGTAAGGTATAACAAAGAACCAATCATGCTCATGTATAGCTTCTGATCAACTTGTTTGCCTTATTCATCCTTATCCAATTTGGATGAGGTAGACATCGGCAATTCTATTTTCTTACAGTTATTTTGACCAAACTTTTTCACTAGTTCCAAGGCATATTTTTCTTTATGTATGAATGTGCCATGATTAGTCCGATTTACTTGTAGTCCTATGAAGAATTTGATTTCTCCCATCATGCTCATCTCGAACTCATTCTGCATGGTCCGAAAGAAGTTCTTACAAAGATGTTGGTTAGACAAGCCAAATATAATATCATCAACATATATTTGGATAAACAAAATGTCTTTTCCTTCCCTTCTGATAAATAGAGTTGTATCAACTTTACCTTTTTCGAAACCTTTTTTAGTAAGAAAATTACTTAACCTTTCATACCGGGCTCGGGGTGCTTGCTTCAGTCCGTAGATAGCTTTCTTCAACTTGTACACATGATCTAAGTTCTTTGGATCTTCAAAGCCTGGAGGTTGTTTGACATAAACTTCCTCCTCGATATGTCCATTGAGAAATGCGCTTTTAACATCCATCCGGTACAACTTGAAGTCATGGTGGCAAGCGTAAGCGAGTAGTAATCTGAAAGATTCCAGTCCTTACTACTGGTGCATAGGTTTCATCGTAATCAATCCCTTCTTCCCGTGAGTAGTCTTTTGCAACGAGCCTTGCTTTGTTTCTAATTACTTTTCCTTTGTCATCTAGCTTATTCCGGAAGGCCCATTTGGTTCCAATAATAGGATGATTCTTTGGTTCGAGTACAAGTTTCCAAACTTCATTCAGTCCGAATTGTTGTAATTCTTGTTGCATAGCTTCGATCCAGCTTTCATCTTCAAGAGCTTCTTCGATTCTTTTGGGTTCGAGTTTAGAAACTAGAGCAAAGGCATTTATCGTATCCTTGAGTTTGGATCTGGTTCTGACTCCTTCATCTATATTTCCAATAACCTGATTTGCGGGATGACTGGATCTGTATTTCCAGCTCTTATTTGATTTGTCACGTTTAGTCTCAATGGAATCTTCATCATTTGAATCTTCAGATGATGTACTTTGCTGAGTATTCTCCATGTTCCGAGAGGTTTCATCCGGTTCTGCGTCTTCATATGATGATTTTTCCTTCTCGAGATGATGATTTCGATTCTCGGATCTTATCGTTTCTTCAGCATCTATCGTCCGAGTAGTCCGCTCATCTTCAAATTTCACGTTCATTAATTCCTCGGCTGTCCGACAGTTCTTGTTGAAGACTCGGTAAGCTTTACTTGTTGTGGAGTATCCCAAGAATACACCTTCATCCGATCTTTCATCAAACTTACCAGTATGATCACTTACATTTTTAAGAATATAACATTTACATCCAAACACATGAAAGTATGAAATATTTGGCTTCCTTCCCTTGTAGAGTTCATAGGGAGTTTTCTCAATCAATGGTCCGATGAAAACACGATTGATAATATAACAGGCAGTTGAAATAGCTTCAGCCCGGAAATGAGGTGGAGTTTTGCTTTCAATTAAAATAGTTCGTTCCATTTCTTGCAAGGATCTATTTTTCCATTCAACAACTTCATTTTGTTGAGGAGTATATGGAGAGGAAATATTGTGTTGAAAACCATTTTAATCACAGAATTCTGCAAAGTAGTGATTTTCAAATTCACTTCCGTGATCGGTTTTGATGCTTGTGATTGAATAACCTTTTTCATTTTGAACTTTCTTAGAAAAGGTTTTAAAGAATGAAAATGCATCACTCTTGTGAGTAAGAAAGAATACCCATGTGAATCTAGTATAGTCATCCACAAAAACAAGAGAATACTTTTTACCTCCAATACTCTGTATTCGAGTAGGTCCGAAGATATCTATGTGCAACAACAACAGAGCATGGGTAGTGATGACTTCATTTATGGATTTGTAGGAATTTCTTACTTGATTTCCAAGTATGCATACTTTGCAAAGTTTTGCCTTTTCGAATTTGGCATTTGGAAGTCCTCTCACAAGCTTCTTTTTGGAAAGTTTGCTGATTTGTTTGAAGCTTATGTGTTCTAGCATCCTGTGCCATAGTTTTGGATCGTCTTTGACTGATATAAGGCATTTTTCATTCTCGGACGATGTGTCCAAAAGGTACATGTTGCTATATTTTCGTTAGGTAAATGATGACTTGTTGTCTTGGCTTGTACCCGAGCACTTATTTTTTGCAAAAGAAACTTTGTATCCAATATCACATAGTTAGCTAATACTTACAAGATTGAAGTTCAAACTCTTGACTAATGAAACATCTTTGATGAGTAGATTGTCAATCTTCACAGTTCCTTTGTCGATAATCGTTCCTTTGTTGTTGCCTCCAAAGGAAACGTTTCCTCCATCAAGATTTTCAAAATCAATGAACATGGATGAGTTACCAGTCATATGTCTAGAGCAACCGCTATCAAGGTACCATTTGTTTATTCTTTTGTTCGGTACCTGCAATGATCAAAGATTCTCACTTTTTCTTTGGTACCCAAATTTGGTTGGGACCTTTGAGGTTAGCCGTACAAGTGTATCTAAGAATGTTACGTGTTGGTCGATTGATCTTTGAGCAGTAGCTCCTGGAATGTTTCGGATCACCACAATTTGAACATCCCGAGAGATGTTGTGCTTCAAATCTTACAAATTGTTTCCTAAAGTGACTCACGTAGGGGCGTTTAAAAGGTCGCTGCTTAAGTCTTTTTTTTTATGTCAGAAAATAATTTTTCTCATCACTTTCCTTTTGAAAATCAAAACCTGACTTGTTATAGTAGGGAATTTGTATAGAAAGTATATGTTGCAAAGTTTTTTAACCGGATGAGAATTTTTTGTGTATCTCCAAAACTTCCTTTCTCAAAATGGAGTTCTCTTTTTCGAAAAGATCTTTTTCCTTTTTCGGAGAAGCATTTTCCTCTTCAAAAGGATTTCTTCCCTTTTTCAAGAAATCGTTCTCCTTTTCGAGAGATTCCACCCTTGATTTCAATTTCGCATTTTCGCAAGATATAGAATCGGATTTCTCATTTAGTTGATAAACTTCTTTTTCGAAAAAATGGATTTTATCTTTTTGCGAAATATCCTTTTGTTTAAAAACAGCTACTTCCTTTTTCGGTTCAGAAAGTTTCTTGAGAGTGGCCTTGTATTCTAAACATAGCTCATCTATATACGCAGATACTTCAGGAGACATGTTTGAATGAGTTACCTCAAGGTCATCATCTAAGTCTGTCATTATACGGACATTTGCGTATTCTTCATCACTTTCACATTCGGTGTCGCTCCAAGTCTCTGCTTTCAATGCTTTCTTGGATTTCTCATCCTTGTTTTTCTTCTTTAATAGTGGGCAATTGGCTTTGATGCGGCCTCTTTTCTTACATTCGTAACAGATGACTTCTTGACCTTCATTTTTAGTCTCGGATGATCTTCTCCGATTGTATCGTCCGAGATCCATTCTTTCTTTGAAGTTCCTACCTTGTTTAGCCATTCTTTTGAATCTTTTGATCATGAACGCGAGATCATCATCATCTTCATCTGCATAATCTGAAACGTCAGAATCAACATTAGATTTTAAGGCAATTGACTTCTTACCTATTGTTGGGGTTTCATCATTGATTCTTTCTTCTTCATAAGATTGAAGAGTTCCAATGAGCTCGTCCATTGACAAGGGAGATATTCTTTGAGTTTCTCGAATGGAAGTTTTAACGTTGTCTCATTGGTCCAGAAACTGGTTGCCCGTGACATGTGAGACCATTCACTATTTTAGTGAACTTGTCAAACATTTCTTTCACTATCTCTTCAGGCTTCATTTTGAATGCTTCATATTGTCCGAGTAGAAAATTGATTTTTCTCTCATTTACTCTGTCTGTTCCTTCATAAGTGACGTGAAGCTTATCCTATATTTCTTTCGATGAGGAGCAATCTGCACTACGTATATATTCAGTAGGAGATAATGCACTGTAAAATGAATAAATAGCCTTTGCATCAAGAGCATCTCTCTTGGTTATCTCGGTTGCAGATAGAGCAGCCGTCGGCGTTGTGTTGTCCCCTGTACTTGTAGTCTCTGTCGTTGGTTTTACTCCTCTTTGTACAACATCCCAGATTTTGGGATCCTAGCATCTAAGGAATACTTTAAATTTGTTCTACCAATCGCTATAATCTTTTCCCGCAAAGTATGGTGGCCCGTTGTTGCTTCCACCTTCGATCCAAGAATGAGAGAAATTGCTAGCCATAAAGATCGTTAGCTCAGAAGTAAAAACACTTCACAAAATATGAGTACTAGGCTCTGATACCAATTGTTGGTGGCTAGTGATTTCACCTAGAGGGGGATGAATAGGTGATAGAGTGTGATTTTAAGAATTTATTGCGGAATTTAGATCACACAGCGTAAAACAGAGATCTCGGATGATGGTGACAGAGTGTATCGCAACAACCAAGTAATTCAATTGATGCGGGATATGTAATGTAATCAATGCGCGCTGTTCGTGTGCGGTTTAGCTATCACAAGATATCTAGAGTGATCAAAGTAAGAGATAAGGAAAACTGCACAAAGGGTTTATAGTGGTTCGGCTTTGGTTAAGCCTACGTCCACTTTTTCGGCTAACACCCAATCGGCTGGATTCCATTAGTAAGCTGCTCGGAGGTTACAGATTAATGATCTCATTGACATGCAGAACTTCACACCTAGTGCTCAACACTTGTGTACACCTCCTCACAATTACAATGGATGGATCAAAAAGTGTGTTGGAAATGGAATTCACTCTATCTAAGAATTATGAACACTTTTCTCTCTTAACGCCGATCTCTTTTCCCTTCGCCTTCGAGATGTCTTTTGTTCTCTTCCGCCTCCAATCTAGCGGTTGCAAGGTATCCAGAAGAGATCTCTCCAATTCGACGAGATGATCACAAAAAGAAGATCTCTTAGCCATTAGGGATCGCCAAAGGAAAGTCTTCCCCGCTTGGATCAAATCGCCCATACAATTATGATCCCGGGTTTCCATAAATGGTTTCTTCCATTTGAAAAGCCTTTCTTTGTCTCCTTGGTTCCGCATCCTTGATTGATTTCTATCACCGAGAATCTTCAAGAATGATCCAGCTCGATGGCGTCCATTGATATGCATCAATTAAGCTCAATTTGTATTCCTCTTGAAGTTCTGATTCTTGCTCGCAAAGTATTTCTCTCGGAGCTTGAGCGTCATTCCAACGTCCGAGCTATCCCCGCTCATCGTCCGAGCTCGAACCAGCGTCTAAGACTCTCAGAAACAACATCCGAGCCAAATCCTTTTGCTAAATTCAATCACGTGCATCCCCGCACTAAAAGGATAATCTGCAAAACAAGTAAATCATGACATTATCTCAAAACACAAGAGTACTTGGATTGTTTTGTCAATTTCAAAACCATCTAGGGATTTTTCTCAACAACACTCTCATTTGACACTTGCCTAGCTTGTGGCCATTTCACCATTTAGTCGTTTCTTTCATACGTGCATTAGGAGATAGGAACCTTTCTTAGCCTCTTATACATGACCTAATCAGCTCACTCATCCCAACTTGCTACATTATTTGGGCATTCCCCTACCTATTTACATGATAATAAAGGATAAAAGAGGGGGTGTTGGCAGCGAGTCACATGGAAGCCGACTTGCGGTGACTCCTCATTACTTTCTTTGGTTGAGATGGCTGGTCGCCCATGCCCATATGGCCAAGGAGTTCCAAGTCAATCCACTTATATATTAATAACATCACTTGGCACATAAATTATCCCCTAAGCCTGCCAAAGCTATAATTGTGTAGCCAAGTACCTCAAATCCGAATAGCTCTGGGAACAATATACTAAACTCCTTATTACATGCGATGGAAGTATCGTACATATCTTAAAGTCTCCGATTGAATTCAACTTGACGACTATGATTGGATGCACTCACACCAATCCTTTATCCTCCGTAACGCACTTCCCTAACATATGTACATATCTCCTTCTTAAGTTCATATCGATAATGCAAACTCCTCGTCATGGGTCAGCTTTCAAATCCGTTTTATTCTTCCCGGACCATTTAGAAATTATTAAAAGTGGGATGTCACATTAGGTGTCTAGGTTTTGCCCTTTTCCCTCTCAATTATTGGGGGAAAAGTACACTAAAAGTGCCATAATTTTTGTACGGCGTTCACTTGAGTGCCATGTTGACGTGGACGCTGGAAAACCTGACGTGGCACGCTGGAAAAGTTATTATAGCACGCCGGAAAGCCGACATGGTACATCGGAAAGTTACTATAGCACGTCGGAAAGCTGATGTGGCACGTCCAAAAAGTTACTATAGCACTCAAGTGAATGATTTTACTCCAACGTAGCACTCAAGTGAACGATTTTTGAAAGTTATGGCACTTGAGTGAACGTTTTGAAAGTTATGGCACTCAAGTGAACGCCGTACACAAATTATGGCACTTTCGGTGTACTTTTTCCCAATTATTGGTGTCTCACATTATAACAAGAGCTAAGGAATTCTTGCCACATTGACATCCTAGCTCCTTAGGCTTTAGGTCCTAATATGCCACTTGTCCTCTCTTGGCTCATTTACTTTTCTATTTTAATTCATTCATTAATTCTCCTAATGATTACCTAGTCCGTGTGTCATGTTTTCAAATATTCCACCTAGCTATTATCTAAGGTTATACTTTTAGATTTGCTTATGTGTCATTCCCATAAACTTTCCCTTTAGCTACCAATTAGGGCTATGATCTTAGACTTGATTAGGTGTCTTCCCTCCTTTACACGCCCGAGGATATTTTTGCTCCTCATTTATTTAATTTTGCCACATGGCTTCATGCAGTAAAATCTCTTATGATGACCCTATAGTAGACTAGGTATTAGACATGCTTACAAGGCATGTTTATGGAATCATAGTTACTTTTATGTCACATGTTTATTAGGTGTTGTTGACACCTTATTTTTAGTCAATTTTCTTTTAGTTTTATTCCTAAAAATTCACAAAAAATCAAAAAATTAAAAAAAATCAACATTGGAAGCCTTGGCCAAGCTTAAGGAACCAATTTTGAACAAAAAATAATTTTTCATATTTTTCACATTTTTTTTAATATTTTCGAAAAATAGGAAAATACTTGAAATTCATAAAAAATACTTTTCGAGGTCACAAAAGTACACAAAAATGTTCAATATTTTTCTTTTAATTCCATTTTCATACTGACCTCAAGAAAAATCAAAAATTGAGTTCAATTTTAGGTGTTCCTTCACAACGCCTAAGGTTGAATTTTCATAAAAAATACCAATTGAGTCTTTTTATTTGCAATTCTTGCACATTTAGAGTCTAGACATTCAATTGCAGTCCATTTGATTTTCAATTTGATCAATTGCACTCTAAATTGCACGAATTGCACAAAATTTCCAAAGAATCTTGCAATTTAGTCCCTCAATTCCTCAATTTTTGAAATTACTTTCGCTTAAGGGACCTTCATAGCAAAATTGGACCACCCCTAAGGTTTTGATACATTCTGAATCAATTGGCATAGGTCTCATGGTCCAATTTGATCAAATTGACATCCAATTGAACATTTCCCTAATTTGGGCAAATTGAAAATTTTGGGGTTTTTATGCAAATTGATAAAAATTTTGGGCAAAAACACATTTCTAGACAGAATTCAGGCCCCTGAATCCAATTTTGAAGTTTAATTGCAAAAATTTCCAGTAAATTTAGGTTAATTTTGAAAATTACACGTCCGAACCGGTTCGGACCGGTTTGACCGCCGGTCGGACCGGTCAAATCGGTCCGGAACAGTGTCATCTTCCTCACGGATTCGTGCATTTTGCAGGTTTGAACAATGGATTTCAACGGCCAAATTGGAGGTCAATTCGTGCCTAATTGAATCAATTTAGGTGGGGTTTTTCATCCTCGGACTAAGGCCCGTCGATTGCCACCGGCGGCACGGCCAATGGCCGCCGGAGGTGGTCGATATCGCCGATCAAAGGCTCGGCATGCGTAAAAGTCAACATATTGCAAAACATGAACAATTCGCGCTCATTTGTGCTCACCTGAGTGCCAAACGGACATCTAACGGACCTTGACGGAATCCTAATGATTCCGTCACCGTCCGGCGGCCGAAAAACGTTTGATTAGCACATGGGAGTCTCGGCCAGCTCACACATATACGCGCACGAATTTGAAAATGAGTATAAAAGGAGCTGAGAGGATTCTAGAAGAAGGGGGGGCTCATTTGGTTCGCGAGAGTAAACATAATAGAGAGAGAGAGAGTTAGAGAGAGGGAGAGAGCTCTCGGCGACCGCCATTGAAGAAAGCTCGAGCTCGGACTGTTCATCGCTCGTCTACTGGATTCGGAGCAAATCGAAGCTCGCAATCGGTTCTCGAAGCTTCGCTGCGACTCCAGGAAGCTATCGCACTCATCCTATCGGCCCGAGATCCCTTAAACCGGTAAGTTAAGCTTCCGATTCCTCCACTGTACATCAATGGCATCGTCTTGTTCCGAACACGATTCTTTAAATTGCTGTGTGCGTTTTGTTTCCTGAACTTCATCGACCACAATCCCACTTCGTTTTTGAATCAATTTCCTTTGAATCACGCGAGTCGAACCTCCATCACAGCTCGATCTGGCTGAACGCCGGCCAGACCTTTCTAGCCATCGCGAGTCCAATCGGGACTCGAGGTAAGTTTCCTCAACTCTTTTTTGAGCTTCTGTGTGATAGAATTAGGTTATCGTGCTCTGTGTTGCTTGATCAAGCTACGAGATGCTGTGATCGTGCTTAGCTTGATTCTCGCAATTTAGTCAATAGAAATGCTTGATTCTGAGATATGTTGAACTAGAGGTCAAGGCGAGTCGAGCGGTGTTGGTTTCATGTCGATCCGGCGAGATCTCACCGTTAGATCACGCCGGAGCCAGTCGGCCGTCCGTTCTGTGTCGTCGCAAGGTAGACGACGATGCTTACGTGTCAGGTCAACTAGTCAACGCTCCGAGGTGTCGTCGCGTGATAGGGCCAGCTCGGATTCGAGTCGGCTCGGCCGTTGGCGCGAGCGGGCTGATTCAGATTCGATCCAACGGCTGAGATTAATTGATGAATTTGATTCTCAGCTGTTAGATCGTTTTATATATTTGTTCGTTTATTAGAGAGATACAAAAACGGTGTCGCTTTGCTTAGGTCGTGCGTCATCGTTTAGGATAGATTAAGAATGGACGGTCCAGATTGAGTCTAGGTTAGATCGTGGCCGTCCGTGCATTTAATCAATACGGTGTCGTTTTGGCAAAGATAAGACGAACGGCTTAGATTAGATCTAGGCTAGATCTTGACCGTCCGTTTAGTTAATGTGTGCGGCGTCGTTTTTGTAGTTTAAGGGATTCGACGGCCCAGATTAGATTTGAATTTAAATCGCAGCCATTTGTTCGTTTAGTGGAGGCGACGCCGTTTTGAATAGGATGCAGAAGTGTCGTCGTTTTGGTCTAGGTAGGATTGATGGCCGAGATCGAGTTAGAGCATTTAATCGCGGCCGTCCATTCTATACTAAGATGCGGTGTCGTTTTGGGTAGATTGAGTCGGCGGCCGAGATTGATTCTAGGATTGATCTCAGCCGTCCATTTATTTCTTATATTTCTGAATATTAGGAAAATAGTTTAAAAAATCACAAAAATAATAGAAAATAGGGGACGGCGTCGTTTTTGTGTTGAGCGAGTGGTCCGCGAGCGGTCGGACCGGGTTGATCGGCCGTTAACCGGGTTGACCCGGTCCGGTTTCATAAAAAAAATTAATAAAAAATAGATAAAAATTCCAAAAAACCCAAAAAATTGCAAAAATACTTAGAAAATTCACAAAAATTCCCAGATTTTCACAAAAAATTTCTAAAAATTCATAGATCGATTCGGGACTCGTAAAGTCTGGATCGAAAATTTTGAGACTTCGAGGGTCGATGAATGTCGATCCGGAAAATTCCTAATATTTTTAGAAAATAAATAAAAATTCCAAAAAAATAGAAAAAATTAGAAAAATTCCATAAAATCACAAAAAATGGGAAATAGCCACATTCAACTGGCCCGACCTCGATTTTGTGATTTTCGGGTCCCGACTCCCAAAAAATGACCATTCCACTCTTCCGGGCCTTCCGCCCCAAATTTTCCCAAATCACCCCCAAAACCCAATTTTGATTTTTGTGTGGGCCGATAGGGCTATTTTTAGACATATCAAACCTTGATTAATTGATTTGATTGCTTGAATGATTTTGATTGCGCATTAAATTTTCTGATTGTGATTGGTAGAAATAGAAAATTCCCGTCTGCATGTACACTTAGAACTTTTAGGGTATACCTCACCCGATATCGCATCTGCATGAACTCGTAGGTTAGAAAATCACTCAACATCGGTAATCCAAAGGGCGTCAATTTGAAATTTGGCGTAACCAAGTCCCCGGACACAAAAATCTCTGGTTTTCGCGGAACCGAACGGTTTCTCCCAATCGCTCGGTAGGGTTTTCCGATCATACCCTCCAATAAATCGATCGGTGGCGACTCCAAATCGCATGTACACCTCGCACATGCCACCCGACCATACAAGGTCAATTTTGATATTTGATAAATTTTACCCGACATCGCGATTCGAGTAATGGGTCTTGGGAGAGACCCGCGATCCCTAAAAAAATCCCGCGGACAACCGAGGTTACTTCTATATATAAAAAAAAAAAAAAGAAGAGGGATCGACTAGTTAACCCTACCCCCTTCGCCGGACGGCAAAAATTTCCGAGAGGGTCGCGACAGACTGGCGACTCCGCTGGGGATTCATTAAGAGGACTTAAGCCGATAAAAATGTTGATTGTTTTCTAACCTCGTTTTCTGCGGATGCTCTTGAAGATGAGGTACGTCCACTAACAAAAAGTGTTAAATGTTGATGCAGATGGGAGTTATAAGGGGTGGCGTCTGTGCTAACCATTTTTGATGCGGATATGGTGTTTTGGAGTTGCTTGTTTATTTATGCACATATTGAAGCGGTGTTTTGAATATAAATTGTTGTGCATGTCTTGCATATTTTGAGGATCACGACACTGCACACACAAGCGCCTAAACCCGAGCCGCGAATCACCCTTATTGGTCGCCATAGATAGGGATCGGTATGCGAAGCTCTTGTGTTTGATTGCACTTGGGTTGACCATATTTGATCCCGCTCGCTATGCAAGATTGATGGTCCTACCCACTTGTTGTTTGATTGCGCTTGTGGGCGGCCCATCGATTTGTATAGCGGGAGCCCTTTTAGGTCCATACCCGAGCCCTTTTGATTTCTTTAGAGTTAAACCTCACTTGTCTCATGCACATGTGAAATGGACGGTTGGTATACCTAAAACCAAAAACCCAAAAAAAGAGTAACATCGGTTGGTAAGGCTTTCTACCCTTTTTATTTTGAACTTGTAAATTTAAATTTTGCATATCATGCATTTTCACGACATATCATCACAATTTGTAAGATCGTTTAAGTGATCGGGGTTGGAGGTCAAATTTTCCTTTTTAGATAAATGGCGCCCGAGGTCGTGTTGATGTGCCCGACGTATTCACATGGGAGCGGAGGACTGTTCGACGCGAAGACCGAGTACCCGCTACATTTCGGGTTTTCAGATTTGTCCATGGACGGGAGCTCAATGGACGGAACCACATCCGTAGCGAGAGTTGCGATTATACCCGATGTGGACGATATTTGGAGCTCGAGCGCGAGCAAGAAAGAATTTGGGAGTTGTACATGAAATTGGCGAAGAAGCCTCGTGCGACCAAGACGGCCCCAAAGCACTCCCCGATTAAGAAGAAGGAAGTCATCACCATATCCTCCGATGATGAAGAAGATGTTAAGCTTCCCGAGATAGTGGAGATTTCATCCGATGAGGATACCATTCCGACTGTCTAGATTAGTACAACTTTGGGGCATTTTCTAGGTTTTATTACATTTTGAGTCGATTATGTACCTTTTATCGACATTTATTGTCCGAACCTCTTTAGATGCTATCATGTTCTATTTCTTTCGACTTTATTGTGTTAGACTTGTAAATTCCATGAGTTGTTAAATTGTGAGCGATTTTCTACCCCGATTACGCTTAAACGATCTTAATCAAATTACATGCCATCTTTGGGTGGGATTAGGTCCATAACTACCCTATTTGGCTTATTTGGGTCAAGTGGGAGTAGTTGACCCTCATGTTACCAAAAGATGACATGGAATTTGGTTAGCACATCTGCATCACATTTCATGCATATTCATATTAAACCCGTGGTAATTGACTTTAGGATCATCATTTTTGCCTTTTTTTTATTTTTTTTATTTTTATTTTTTAAATCATGGGGAATGGAGACATCAAGATCATTCCGGTACCACGCAAAGAACTCTCTATATGGTGGGATCGCCTCGATGTCATCAACAAAGCCTATGTAGAAGGACGTTTGGGACGACTTATAGACTTGATTAAAGTGGAATACCAACCGGCGCTCATTCAAGCACTAGCCAAGGCATGGGACGCGCGTACAATGACATTTAACTTCCGGGGGTTAGAGTTGACTCCTACACTCGAAGAGTATACCGCGATTATCGGAGCCAAATTTGAAGAACGAATAGCTCAACCCCCTTTGGACATGGACTCCACTTGTTCTTTGTCGAGTTTCCTTCGCCTTAAAACTTCTGAGATTGAAAAAGTTTATAAATCCAATTCTAACAAGTTCACCTTCTCGTTCCTTTTCGACAATTATTCCTCTTTACCCATCGAAACCGGTCATAAATCGGGAAAGGTGTTCATCTTGGCTTTCTTTGCATTCGTCTTATTCCCAACTTCTAGAACTACCTTCGACCCTTCCATAACCCATATAGCCAGACAAGCATGTTGTCGCTGGGATTATTCGTACATGATCTTAGCTGAGACCTTTCTTTCCTTAAATCGTTCCAAAACTTCAAGAAAGGCTGTTTTCCAAGCGTCTAGTGGGCTACTTCACATGTGGTTCACCTCTCATATAAAGACTTTTCAACTCCGAGTGGGGTGTTATGAGATCAATGAGCACGTCCACCCTCTTAGATCCTTCCCCAAGTGTCAATCCCTTGTACCCAAACACTCGTTTAAAAAATGGGTTGAGCTATTAGACAATCTGAAACCCGGGCATATTAGATGGCGTTTGACTTGGCCCAAGATTGTGGAGGCTCGCATTATTGGTGTTGAAGATAGTCCTATCCCCCTATTGGGGTGTACTGGCGCTGTGGCATATTACCCCATCCGAGTAGTAAGGCAATTTGGAGTTCTACAAGAGATGCCACCGGATGTTTGTCCCGGGATTTTTTCGTTTGACATGACACGAGGAAAGCTTACAAAAGAAGCAAAGAAGTTATATCAATCTCGGATTAAGCTCATTCTACATGCTTTGAAGAACTCCCCACCGCAACAAGTTGAATGGCCGGACTATTTGGACGACGAGATGAACATTCACAGAGCCTCCAAGGAGTATATCCAGAAGTTTAAGGAGTATCGCCAATCAACGGTCGAGCCATATGTACCCGAGTGCGTATCTCCTCGGATTGAAGAGGTGGAGTCATATGAGCCAGAGTACATAGTACCGTATGTACCGGGGGTAGAGCCGTACATTCCCGAGGATCCGGAGCAGTGGATGTCAGAAGAAGGAGAAGACCCATACTTGTGGGATTCCGATGGATCAGAAGAGCAAGAAGAGTGGAAGCGTCCCCGACTTGGATAGATCCATTCCCCCATTTAGATTTTACATATTTGTTATCTTTTAGATGCTTTTGAACAATCCGATTTGTGATAAATACATATTATTTCTTTTATGAGCGTTTCATGCATACATATAGAAAAGTCAATTACCACGGATCAATGTCTCCAATCCTTTAATATTTTCCATACTAATTTGATGTCCCGAAAACAGGTGAGTGACAAATACGAGGACTCGTAGCAAAACGCGCAAATTAAGGATGGAACAAGAAGAGCTCGCACCTCGTGTAGGTAATCCGGAGAATCAAATGAATATGATCGCCACAATGGTGGCGGAGATGAAGGCGATGCTGATCGCTAGCCGTGGGAGATACCCCGTTGATCCTAATTCTCAAGCCCCTACGGGGTCATCCGATGGAGCGAACGCTAATCCGACGCCCGCCGCTAATCCCACTTTGAATCCGGAGAGACCGCCTAAGGATCCTCCTATTGTGATAGATTTGGAAAAGAAGGAGAAACAGGTCCTCAAAATGGAAGAGGAGATAAAAAGGCTTGCTAAGATCGAAGAGTGTTTGGCAAGTCGGGGTTATGAACTTTCGAGGTTCGACAAAGTAACACCATTTGAGAAAATAGAGGTTCCCGCTGATTATAAGGAACCAGATTTTGTGAGGAAGTATAATGGGACCGGGTGTCCCAAGGCGCACTTGAAATATTACTTGCGCCGAATGTCCCAGTTCTCCGACAACATCCCACCGCTGGTCAATACCTTCCAGGAAAGCCTATCCGGGGCAGCCCCGGCGTAGTTCATTGAATTGGAGCCGGAGAGGCTCGCCGATTGGGACAAGCCGGCAGACGAGTTCCTTCGGCAATACAAGTTTAACACTTTGACCGCCCTCACTAGAGAGGACCTTCCGAGGACCGTGAAAGGAAAGAGCGAGGCCGTTCGCGCCTACACCCGCAGATGGAGAGCACCGGGCTGTACAGTAAAGCCGCCCGTCCCGGAAGAAGAACTAATAGACCTGTTTCTCAAGGCCCTTCCCTTTGAGTTTTTCGACAAGTCGAACACCTCTGGGTGTCGGACGTTTTCGCACCCGATCAAGGTGGCGGAATGCCATGAGTGGGCACCGAGAGAAAAGAAGATACCCGAGGCGCCTTTCAAACGCCAATACCCTTTGAGAAGGGATAATAGGGAGCAAATCGGAGAAGTAGCCTTTGTCCCTAACCCGCCAAAGCCCAGAAATTTCTCGCCTTCAATCCCTACCCAAGGAACGTCCTCCTGGACCGCTTCCAAACCACCGGAATTCAGAAAAAAGAACCAAATTGTTTTTACCCCACTACCCCGACCCTTATCCAAACTACTACCAATGCTTCCGGAGAACCGCTTAGTTGCAAAAGAGCCACCTAGAGCTCACCCGCCAAGATTTCCCGGGTATGATGAGACCCGGACGAGCATATACCATATGGGAGAAAGAGGGCATAATGTGGACAACTGTCTCGCTCTCAAGTTCAAGGTGCAAGCATTAATTGATGGAAAAGTTCTAGAGTTTGATAAGGTTGAACCTAATGTGCAGCAGAACCCGTTACCCGAACATCGCGAGGTGAACGCGATTTTTGGAGGCGAAGAGGAAGAAGTTCTGGAGTTCATAGTGGACATAAGTAAAATGCGGGATGTCTTGACATTGGCCTCACAATACCCGGAAGGAGAGAGTATTTCCCGGGAGCAAAAGGAAGCTTGCTTAGAAAAGCTGATTAGCTTGGGCGTCATAGGAAAAATGGAAGATGTCGCTTTCAAGGGGACCTACGTGGCGGTGGACATGCTGTCTGAAGAGTTCGCAATGAAATCTACGATGGGAGCTATTTTGAAAATACCCTCAGGATATTTGATGAGCATCAAAGATGACCAAGAAATTGAAGAGATAGACGAATATGAAGTCCGTCTAGATAAGGCGCGCATAGGTGATAGAAGATTTATGCAGAAAGCTCTTGAGAGAGGAGAAATAGTTGACAACCTCGGAGAAGATAGTGGCGGTTACAACTTTAAAGTGTTGTATTCGGCACCCCCAAGCTTTTTCGTCGGTTCTGGAGATGTAGTCCCCGATGGGTGGGGTGGAATGGAAGACCCCGAAAGTGAAGAATTTGTGGGAACGGTCGATGAAGTCAAGGACCAAGCGGCTCCTCAGAATGAACAGGTGAATCGGGAGTCCAACGTGCGACTTTCTAATTTGGAGACCCATATGGGACATTTAACAACCATGGTAGCGGAATTATCGCAACCGATGGCTAAGAATGACGCTACGAGAGTAGAAGAGAACATGCAGATTCCGGAGATACGGCGGACCATGGAGACACGGAATCGAAAGATCGCCCTACTGCAAGGGCAAGGAGACGATGTGTCAAGGAAAATGGATGAGTTGAAAGAGCTGATTACGCCACTTACTCGGGCAAGAAATGTTCCGCCCCAAGGCGTGAACCCGAGAGTGACCTTCCGCACGAAGTATAATGGCGCTGGGTGTCCTCCGGCACATGTCTCATATTATCTTCGCCAAATGGTTAGCCATCATGAAGATGATGAAACGTTGATTCGGAATTTCGGACGTAGTCCGGCGGGCCCCGCACCGGTGTGGTTCCAATCAATCGATCTGGACTGGATCCCGAGCCGGGAGGATTTATCTGAGCACTTTATACGACACTTTGAAGCTGGAATTAGAGGTTATTTCACTAAGGCTAATCTGTTGAACATCCGGAAAGGTGAAGATGAGAGTTTTGAACTCTTCGCCAAGAGATGGAAGAAACATGCTATGATGGTGCAACCGCCACTGTCAGAAAGGGAAATGCTGGAGTTCGCATCGAAGTCACTTCCGGCTGAATATTTTGACCGCATGTATGCGTACGCGTATTCGTCGTTCCAACATCCGGTGGAGATCGGTATGAGGATTGAAGGAATTATCTTGAGAGTCAGAAAGGAAAGGCAGAGGGATCTGGATGAAGAAAATGCCACGCCGGTAAGGCCGGGTCCAGAACATAACCCCGAGGATGTTCATGAGGATGAAATGATCGGGATGGTAGATACCCCGATTCGTTTCGTGATTGATTTGAACAAAATTGATAGCTGGGAGTTGGAAGCTTCTAGTTCGGAAAAACCGTCATCACAAGAAGAGATCATACCGGTGAAGATTAAGTTACCGCCGGTAGAAGAGTACAACTCAAAGGCAGTGCATTGGGACTATGGAACGGGCGAGATCGACGCCATAATGAGATCGGGAAGATGTTATCCACCAAGAGAGGCGGACCTCGAAAGGAAAGTCCCGACTGCGGAAGAGGTTGAGAAGTTACAATCGGTCGTAAGGACCGGTGAATATGAGGTCGTTGACCAACTGCGGAAAATGCAGGCCCAGATTTCCTTATTAGATCTCTTCAAGAATTCCGAAAAGCATAAAAATGCCCTTTTGAAAGTGCTGGATGAGGTGCATGTTCCGGAAACAATTAACGAAGTTCAACTAGGGGACTTCGTAGGGGCTATACTTTTGAAAGACCGGATATCCTTCTCGGATGAGGATTTCCCAAAAGAGGGGCGTGTACATAATAGAGCTCTCTACATCGCCGTGAGGTGTCATGGAAAGGAGGTTCCTCACGTTCTGATTGATAATGGCTCTGCTTTTAACCTATGTCCTCCGAGCACTTTGAGAAGCTTGGGGATCAATGAAGATTTTGTGAAGACATCCAAGGCCACCATCAGGTCATTTGACAGAGTCTCCAAGAATGTAGTAGGAGAGATTGAGCTGGACATTGACATTGGACCGGTAACTTTCTCTATACCGTTCCAAGTACTGGACATTCCTAGCGCCTTCACCTTGCTCCCGGGAAGACCATGGATTCATGTGTCCGGAGCGGTACCTTCCTCCCCGCATCAAAAGTTAAAATTCGTGGTCAAGGGCCGGTTGATCACCGTCCATGGCGAGACGGGACATCGAGCCGCTTTAAAAGGGATGGTTCCATACGTCGAACCTTCAAAGGAGGAGGAGCTGAGTTATCATACCTTCGACATTGTATCTGTCATGCATGTATCGCGAGATGCAAAAATGGCTACACCGGAACTTTTAAGACCTGCGACTATGGCGGGAAAAGTGCTACTCTCGAATGGATTTATTCCGGGAGCCGGATTAGGGAAACACGGTCGGGGAATCCGTAACCCTTTGAATTTGAGCTCAAATGACCACAAGGTTGGTCCGGGTTATAATGGGATAGTAAAGAATAATACAGGTCGAGGCCGAGGTCGAAACAATCGTTACGGAGATCAAGGAGACCGTGGACACCAAGGTGGCCGTTTTGTAGGTACCGATGCATGGAAAGCTAGAGGGAAGATGTTCCTAAACCCCTTATTCGAGGTATTCTCTAAAGGAGGCAAATGGCTGGAAGATGAGGACATCTCCGAGGATGCGGAGCCGGACTTATTCAACCCGTTCCTGGATAATCGGGTGAATGTGATCATTGAGTGGCCGGACGATAATTTCCCCACCCCCGAGTAAAAGGCTCTTTCTGAACTTTATCTTTTAATGCATTTTAATTACTGCATTTGTTTTTGAAGCTTTTAGCTGTTTTAGCACCCTTTGGTTCGCATGCTGCGATCCAAGAAGTGCGATATTGTATTGCTTTTAGTTGCATCTATTAATGAAAATCATCACAAATTTGATTACGGACATGTGGAGCGACGGATTGGTCCGATGATGACAATTGATTCTACCATGAAACTTGAGGCCCGATCCGCCATGTGATCCGGGATTTTAAATAGCTTTTGAGAACCAGGATGTCCGGAAGATCGTGGACTAGTTCTCCTTTCTTTGTCTAAAAAATTGGAATTTGAAAAATGTTTTCATGATAAAAATCATGCATCCTTCGATTTTATTATCTTTGAATACTAACCTTTCATGGTGCATTTCGGGCATGTCATCCCACCCATACATAACAGGTTAATATGTGACTCGGATCGGCTCGATGACTATGCGTGCGAAGTTGATATAGACGAGGTTGATGTGAGCGATATCAAGAAAGAATGGGACTGTTTTGAAGAATCTAAGCCTCCTATCTCCGAAGAACCTATCACTATTAATTTGGGGGATTCTGACTGCGTCAAGGAAGTGAAAATAGGAGGACACCTGTCCGCGGCGGATGTTTTAAGAATGACGGCTTTGCTCAAAGAATATCAAGATATTTTCGCCCGATCATATGCTGACATGCCGGGTCTAGATCGTGAAATCGTGGAGCATGTTTTGCCCACAAATCCTTCTTGCACACCAGTAAATCAATCGCCCGGAAGAATGAATCCCGAACTAGCAGATAAGATCAAGGAAGAGGTGATGAAGCTCCTTAAGGTTGGATTTATCGAGGTCGTCCCATATCCCGACCGGGTCGCCAATATCGTACCAGTAAAGAAGAAAGATGGGAGAATTAGAATATGCGTGGATTATCGGGACTTAAATAAAGCCAGTCCGAAAGATGATTTTCCCTTACCGCACATTGATGTACTCGTTGGATGCATCGCGGGCTTTGAATTGTTCTCCTTTATGGATGGATTCTCGGGATATAATCAGATCATGTTGAAGGAAGAAGATAAGATCAAGACCTCATTCACTACACAATGGGGAACCTTCTGTTACAAGGTAATGCCATTTGGATTGAAAAATGCAGGGGCAACATATCAGAGGGCTATGGTGACTCTTTTTCATGATATGATACATAAGGAGATTGAGGTCTATGTGGACGATATGATTGCCAAGTCCAAGCCTGGAGAAGACCATGTTAAAGTGCTGAAGAAGTTATTTGATCGATTGAGAAAATACAAGCTCAAGCTAAATCCTGCAAAATGCGTATTTGGCGCAAGATCCGGAAAGCTGCTAGGATTTGTGGTGAGCAATCGTGGTATTGAAATTGACCCTTCCAAGATCAAAGCCATATGGGAGATAGGGACTCTCGCCACTGTCAAAGAAGTAAGGGGCCTACTTGGAAGATTGAATTATATATCCATATTCATATCTCAACTATCAGAAACGGCGAAACCCTTCTTCAAACTGCTAAAGAAAGGCACAAAGGTGAAATGGGATTCAGAATGCCAACAAGCGTTTGAGAAGATCAAGGAATATTTGGTACAACCTCCAGTGTTGGTACCTCCTATCCCTAACGTTCCTTTAACTCTATATCGGACAGTTAGTGATGAATCCTTGGGAGCTTTATTAGCTCGAACCAACCCCAAAGATCGTAAAGAGCGGGCCATATATTATTTGAGCAAAAATTTCACAACATGTGAAGCCAAGTACCCAAAGAAGGAGAGGACTTGCGAGCATTGGTTTGGGTCCTCCACGCATTGAGGCAATATACGCTGCATTATCATATAGAACTGGTCACTGAAAATGACCCTATCAAATACCTTTTGGAGAAGCCGACATTGCTAGGAAAGATGGCTAAGTGGCAAATATTGCTTTCGGAGTTTGATATCAAAACCTCTCCCCAAAAGTCTATCAAGGGAAGAGCAATTGCTGACATGCTAGTTGAGAATCCTCCTAAAGATGTTTCAGAGCAAAACAAGGGAGGTTAAATTCTGAACATATCCGAAGACAAATGGACAATGTACTTTGACGGCGCAGTGAACCTCACTGGATCAGGTGCCGGGGCGATTCTGATATCCCCCGAAGATCAACATTATCCAGTTTCAGCCAAGTTGGTATTCCCCTGCACCAACAACATTTCCGAATATGAAGCCCGCATACTTGGGTTACAATTGGCCATATCATTAAAGGTGAAGAAACTACTGGTATATGGAGATTCCATGTTGATTATTTTGCAAACTCAAGGGGAGTGGAAGACAAAGGATCCCAAACTTATTCCTTATCATAAGTACCTCGAGGAGCCGACCCAACATTTTGAGGAGATCACTTTCGAGTATCTTCCAAGAACCCGTAATCATTTTGCTGATGCTCTGGCCACACTATCAGCCATGTTACAAGTGCAAGATGGTCTTGAGATAGAGCCGTTAAGGATTGACATCCTTGAGCAACTCGCGTATTGCATGGTCATTGAAGAAGAACCCGATGAAGAACCGTGGTATCATGACATCAAGAATTATCTACCGAAGGGCGAATTCCCACAGGACAGTCAACCAGAAGATAAGAAATACATAAACAAGATGGCGTCTAAATTCTTCCTCAGCGGACAGATTTTATACAAGAGATCCTTTGACTCAGTCCTATTGAGGTGCGTGAACTCAAAAAAAGCAAATCTCATTATGAAAGAGATTCATGAAGGGGAATGCGGACCGCATATGAATGGTCACCTCCTCGCCAAGAAGATCATGAGACTCGGGTACTCTTGGATGACTATCGAGTCAGATTGCAACCAGCATGTTAGATCCTGTCATCAATGCCAAGTGTACGGCGACAAGATAAATGCGCCGCCAACCGAGCTACATCAAATGTCAGAACCTTGGCCATTCTGCATGTGGGGAATTGATATGATTGACCCTATCAACCCAAAGGCCTCCAACGGACATCGCTTTATTCTGGTGGCTATTGATTATTTCACCAAATGGATTGAAGCCAGCTCATATGCCAATGTCACTGCGAACAACGTGGCTAAATTCATCAAGCGAGATATCATCTCAAGATATGGAGTGCCAAGAGCCATCATTACAGACAATGGCTCCAATCCGAACAACAAGGTAATCGATCACTTATTGGAACAATTTAAGATACGACACCTTAATTCTTCACCTTACCGCCCGCAAATGAATGGAGCCGTGGAAGCGGCAAACAAGAACCTCAAGAAGATATTGGCCAAAACCGCTGAGAAATATCAAGATCGGCACGAAAGATTGCCATATGCTCTCATGGCCTACCGAACTTCAATTCGTACTTCAACCGGGGCAACTCCCTACTCTTTGGTATACGGTATGGAAGCAGTCCTACCGGTAGAGGTGGAAATCCCCTCTTTAAGGATTCTGTCTCGGGTAGAACTCACGGAAGATGAGTGGAACCGACCGAGACACGAACAATTGAATTTGATTGATGAAAAGCGATTAAGGGCTATCTGTCATGGTCAAAGTTATCGGAAGAAGGTGGCCAGAGCTTTTAATAAGAAGGTTAAACCTAGAAGTTTTGAAGCAGGGATGCTAGTTGTGAAGAAAATGCTCCCAAATGCTCAACACCCGGGAGGCAAATTTATGCCAAATTATGAAGGCCCCTACGTGATTCGGAAGGTCTTATCCGGGGGAGCTCTTATACTTGTAAACATGGATGGAGAAGAATTGGCGAGTCCAAGAAATGCAGACGCCAT
This sequence comes from Rhodamnia argentea, assembly GCF_020921035.1. Lineage (NCBI taxonomy): Eukaryota > Viridiplantae > Streptophyta > Magnoliopsida > Myrtales > Myrtaceae > Rhodamnia > Rhodamnia argentea. The sequence goes on along the minus strand of NC_063153.1, from coordinate 31,912,010 downwards.
GAAGAGATATTTTCCTTGAAATAAAATTGAGCTTCAGAGCGATTGATGAGCAGATCTGAGTCACATAAGATCTTTGCATTCGCATGACATTTGCATACATGCATTTGCAAACATTTGTATTTTGTAGGTGAGCTGGGAATCATGAAGAACTTTGCAGAGCAATTGATCAAAACAGGAGACGGGGGTCAACATCCGAAGGAGATGGAAGAAATCGCTTCGGAACTTAAAATTTTGAATATCTTGAACCGATTTGTTTCCTTTTGTTTTTACGAGAAACGGGAGTCAACATCTGGAGGAGACAAGAAGAAATCGCTTTGGAATTTAAAATTTTGAATATTTTTGAACCGATTGATTCATTTTGTTTTTTTACGGGAAACGGGAGTTAGCGTCCGAAGGAAACAAGAAGAAATTGCTTCGGAATTTAAAATTTTGAATATCTTGAACTGATTTGTTTCCTTTTGTTTTTACAGGAAACGGAGGTCAACGTCCGAAGGAGACAAGAAGAAATCGCTTCGGAATTTAAAATTTTGAATATTTTGAACTGATTGATTCCTTTTGGTTTTTTACGGGAGACGGGAGTCGACGTTCGAAGGAGGCAAGAAGAAATCGCTTCGGAACTTAAAATTTTGAATATCTTGAACTGATTTGTTTCCTTTTGTTTTTACGGGAAACGGGAGTCAATATTTGAAGAAGACAGGTTTGAGGTTCTCCTCCTTTACAAAGTATTTTCATACACCGTCGTGCTTGAAATTGAAAATTTTGGATTTATAGAGCCACAAGGCCCTTTCAAAGAGACATTCCTTTACAAGTTTCAGAAATATCTTTTGGATATATCTTTGATGAGAACATTTTGCAAACGATGAATTTTGATGAAAACACCCAGAGTTTCTATAAAAGGGCATGTTTTGAAAGTTTTTCAAAAGAATAATCCTTCAGATGAAAAGAGGCAAACATTGTCCTTAAACACGTCCTTGATACACTTGAGAGATGAGTGAGAGTGATAGAGGGAAAGAGCTTAATTTTGGGACGTAGGGATCATTCGCGGTGATTACATGGATTGAAATGATGAAAGGCATTTCCATTTCAAAATTATCCATACACATCTATATCCCTTGATAACCAATCCGAGCCAAAAGGGAGAATTTTATGAATATAACCCTGTCAAGAACCACCCCACACTCGGGGCATATTTGGAAGTTCATTGGATGATTCCTTGGAGAAAAGATCAGGTAAGACTTTATTGTGCTAACCTGCATCAATCTTTTTGTGATAGCTTCAGGCGATTTACGGCAGAGACTTGGAACACCTCAAAGTGAAGAAAAGCATTTCATTTCTATATCCCTAAACACTTACCCTTTGAAGAGCCAATTTGAGCCTTTGAATATTCATTTCTAAACCCTTGTTGGTGATCACCTCCCCACACCTGGGCAAACAAAGGAATTACTAGCAATGAGTCAAAATGCATAATTTGGAAGAATTTTTGATACTGGTCTCAAAAGAGCCAGTCAATGCAAAAAATGACGAGGAATGAAAGGGCTAGAAAAAGCAAAGTGCCTGGTAAAAGCAAGGCCAAAGCCCATGAAAAGAACATCCCGGAAAGGGGAAAATCCTGAAGAAAGATCATCAAGATGAAAAGAGGAAAATCCTCAAAGTCGATTGAAGAAAGAATGATCATGAATCTTCCGTAAAAGCAAATGAATGCTGGAAAAATGTTAAGGTGATCACCAAAGTTCACCCCTCTTTGAAAATATGGTCTTTTCTTAAAGAGCCTACCTTAAGCCAAGATGCAACCTGTCACCAAAACTTTTCCGATCTAAGAGGTGTTTCAGGTTGATGCAAGAAATCATACAGGAAGCTACCGCTTAAAGAGGTAAGTACAATCCTGTCTTATCATGACTTTAGGGTTCTTGACTTGTAGACCCAAAGAAGCTATTTCAGATCAAAATTCATTTCTAAGCCTCAAAATGAATATCCTTTGATGAGCCTTTGACCTGGCCTGAATTACGGTCCCTTTTAAAATGTCTTCTCCGATTAGTCAGATTGTATGCATCTCGAATGATCACGAAACCTCAAGGTTAGGTTTCCCGAGAGCAGATTTGAATTTTAAGAAAAAGCCTTTCCAAAACGGTGAAAAGCCCTCTTGGATGAAGGAAAATCCTTTTGAAAATTTTTAAAACAACCTTTTTGAAGAACACTCAGGATGTGTCATTCGAAATCCATCCTCGGTGGAGATTTGAAATTGTGATTGGACACATTTCCTTCACAAATACACTTTGAAAATTTGACTAAGAATTCTTAAGTTTCTCCTCAGGACTTAGAATTGTCATTCTAATGATGTTTGATTGAACTTTCTGCAGGTTCCCCGGTGATCCCAAATCCTCGTAAAAGTTACATTTTAAATATTTGATTAACTTGGATTTTCTGCAGGTCTCCCGGCGTCCCCAGGTCCTCGTAACCCTCCTCATTTGAAAATTTGAAATAGGGTTTGAGCTTCTGTAGGTACACTAGTAAACCTAGGTCCTCGGATGGCACCCTCTCAGACGGTGAGTAGCTGAATAGATGAAAGCCGATCTGCTTTTTAGAAAATTTGAAATAGGGTTTGAGCTTCTATAGGTACACTAGTCAACCTAGGTCCTCAAATGGCACCCTCTCGGACGGTGAGTAGCTTCCTAGATGAAAGCCGATCTGCTTTTTAGAAAATTTGAAATAGGGTTTGAGCTTCTGTAGGTACACTAGTCAACCTAGGTCCTCAGATGGCACCCTCTCAGACGGTGAGTAGCTGCATAGATGAAAGCCGATCTGCTTTTTAGAAAATTTGAAATAGGGTTTGAGCTTCTGTAGGTACACTAGTCAACCTAGGTCCTCAGATGGCACCCTCTCGGACGGTGAGTAGCTGCATAGATGAAAGCCGATCTGCTTTTTAGAAAATTTGAAATAGGGTTTGAGCTTCAGTAGGTACACTAGTCAACCTAGGTCCTCATATGGCACCCTCTCAAATGGTGAGTAGCTTCCTAGATGAAAGCCGATCTGCTTTTTAGAAAATTTGAAATAGGGTTTGAGCTTCAGTAGGTACACTAGTTAACCTAGGTCCCCAGATGGCACCCTTCCAGACGGTGAGTAGCTTCCTAGATGAAAGCCGGTCCGTGTTTTAGATGGTGAGTCCCCGCATAGAGGATAGCCAATCTCTTTTAAATAGGTGAAACCCCTTTGTTACAAGGGTGAACCTCCCTTCCGGACGGTGAGTAGCTTCCTAGATGAAAGCCGATCTGTGTTTTAGATGGTGAGTCCCCGCATAGAGGATAGCCAATCTCTTTTAAATAGGTGAAACCCCTTTGTTACAAGGGTGAACCTCCCTTCCAGACGGTGAGTAGCTTCCTAGATGAAAGTCGATCTGCGTTTTAGATGGTGAGTCCCTGCATAGAGGATAACCAATCTCTTTTAAATAGGTGAAACCCCTTTGTTACAAGGGTGAACCTCCCCTCCGCACGGTGAGTAGCTTCCTAGATGAAAGCCGATCTGCGTTTTAGATGGTGAGTCCCTACATAGAGGATAGCCAATCTCTTTTAAATAGGTGAAACCCCTTTGTTACAAGGGTGAACCTCCCCTCCGGACGGTGAGTAGCTTCCTAGATGAAAGCCGATCTGCCCCTTTTAAATGATGAATCCCCGTTGGATAGTCAAACCATTTTAAATAGGTAAAACCCCTTTGTTACAAGGGTGAACCTTCCTTCCAAATCTTCAAACCACGACTCGACACCATACGGACGCCGACCATTGCAAATCTCGCCATTCATTCGAAGGTAATTCCGTACACCCAATTTCTCAACCTCGGATCAACAAATATCGGACTAAAGACAGGTGAGCTATAGGTAAGTATCTCTCTCTCTTATCTCCCTTTCACATGAAATGAGCATAAATTGGAAATAATTCCCCACGGAGTCAGAGCTTTAACAACAAAGGTAAGGCAATTGGATGTTAAGACTAGTTTTCTTTAGATTTTTCCCCAACAGAGTCGATTAAGGATCCAGGTGTCACATTGTATTTGAAAGCAACCTCTAACCGAGATTACCTTCAAAGAGGGGCAACAGTTGACACCCGATTTTTAGTCAATTTTCTTTTAGTTTTATTCCTAAAAATTCACAAAAAATCAAAAAATTAAAAAAAAATCAACATTGGAAGCCTTGGCCAAGCTTAAGGAACCAATTTTGAACAAAAAATAATTTTTCATATTTTTCACATTTTTTTAATATTTTCGAAAAAAGGAAAATACTTGAAAATTCATAAAAAATACTTTTCGAGGTCACAAAAATACACAAAAATGTTCAATATTTTTCTTTTAATTCCATTTTCATACTGACCTCAAGAAAAATCAAAAATTGAGTTCAATTTTAGGTGTTCCTTCACAACGCCTAAGGTTGAATTTTCATAAAAAATACCAATTGAGTCTTTTTATTTGTAATTCTTGCACATTTAGAGTCTAGACATTCAATTGCAGTCCCTTTGATTTTCAATTTGATCAATTGCACCCTAAATTGCGCGAATTGCACGAATTGCACAAAATTTCCAAAGAATCTTGCAATTTAGTCCCTCAATTCCTCAATTTTTGAAATTACTTTCAGTTAAGGGACCTTCATAGCAAAATTGGACCACCCCTAAGGTTTTGATACATTCTGAATCAATTGGCATAGGTCTCATGGTCCAATTTGGTCAAATTGACATCCAATTGAACATTTCCCTAATTTGGGCAAATTGAAAAATTTGGGGTTTTTATGCAAATTGATAAAAATTTTGGGCAAAAACACATTTCTAGATAGAATTTAGGCCCCCGAATCCAATTTTGAAGTTTAATTGCAAAAATTCCCAAGAAATTTGGGTTAATTTTGAAAATTACACGTCCGAACCGGTTCGGACCGGTCCGATCACCGGTCGGACCGGTCGAACCGGTGCGGAACAATGTCATCTTCCTCACGTATTCGTGCATTTTGCAGGTTTGAACAATGGATTTCAACGGCCAAATTGGAGGTCAATTCGTGCCTAATTGAATCAATTTAGGTGGGGTTTTTCATCCTCGGACTAAGGCCCGTCGATTGCCACCGACGGCACGGCCAATGGCCGCCGGAGGTGGTCGATATCGCCGGTCAAAGGCTCGGCATGCGTAAAAGTCAACATATTGCAAAACATGAACAATTCGCGCTCATTTGTGCTCGCCCGAGTGCCAAACGAACATCTAACGGACCTTGACGGAATCCTAATGATTCCGTCACCGTCCGGCGGCCAGGAAACGTGTGATTAGCACGTGGGAGTCTCGGCCAGCTCACACATATACGCGCACGAATTTGAAAATGACTATAAAAGGAGCCGAGAGGATTCTAGAAGAAGGGGGGGCTCATTTGGTTCGCGAGAGTAAACGGAATAGAGAGAGAGAGAGTTAGAGAGAGGAAGAGAGCTCTCGGCGACCGCCATTGAAGAAAGCTCGAGCTCGGACTGCTCATCGCTCATCTACTGGATTCAGAGCAAATCGAAGCTCGCAATCGGTTCTCGAAGCTTCGCCGCGACTCCGGGAAGCTATCGCACTCATCCTATCGGCCCGAGATCCCTTAAACTGGTAAGTTAAGCTTCCGATTCCTCCACTGTGCATCAATGGCATCGTCATGTTCCGAACACGATTCTTTAAATTGCTGTGTGCGTTTTGTTTCCCGAACTTCACCGACCACAATCGCACTTCGTTTTTGCATCAATTTCCTTTAAATCACGCGAGTCGAACCTCCATCACAGCTCGGTCTGGCCGAACGCCGGCCAGACCTTTCTAGCCATCGCGAGTCCAATCAGGACTCGAGGTAAGTTTCCTCAACTCTTTTTTGAGCTTCTGTGTGATCGAATTAGGTTATCATGCTCTGTGTTGCTTGATCAAGCTCTGAGATGCTGTGATCGTGCTTAGCTTGATTCTCGCAATTTAGTCAATAGAAATGCTTGATTCCGAGATATGTTGAACTAGAGGTCAAGGCGAGTCGAGCGGTGTTGGTTTCATGTCGATCCGGCGAGATCTCACCGTTAGATCTCGCCGGAGCCTGTCGCCCGTCCGTTACGTGTCGTCGCAAGGTAGACGACGATGCTTACGTGTCGGGTCAACTAGTCAACGCTCCGAGGTGTCGTCGCGTGATAGGGCCAGCTCGGATCTGAGTCGGCTCGGCCGTTGGCGCGAGCGGGCCGACTCAGATCCGATCCAACGGCCGAGATTAATTGATGAATTTGATTCTCAACCGTTGGATCGTTTTATATATTCGTTCGTTTATTAGAGAGATACAAAAACGGTGTCGCTTTGCTTAGGTCGTGCGTCGTCGTTTAGGATAGATTAGGAATGGACGGTCCAGATTGAGTCTAAGTTAGATTGTGGCCGTCCGTGCATTTAATCAATACGGTGTCGTTTTGGCAGAGATAGGACGAACGGCTTAGATTAGATCTAGGCTATATCTTGACCGTCCGTTTAGTTAATGTGTGCGGCGTCGTTTTTGTAGTTTAAGGGATTCGACGGCCCGCATTAGATTTTAATTTAAATCGCAGCCGTTCGTTCGTTTAGTGGAGGCGACGCCGTTTTGAATAGGATGCAGAAGTGTCATCGTTTTGGTCTAGGTAGGATTGATGTTTGAGATCGAGTTAGAGCATTTAATCGCGGCCGTCCATTCTATACTAAGATGCGGTGTTGTTTTGGGTAGATTGAGTCGGCGGCCGAGATTGATTCTAGGATTGATCTCACTAGTCCATTTATTTCTTATATTTCTGAATATTAGGAAAATAGTTTAAAAAATCACAAAAATAATAGAAAATAGGGGACGGCATCGTTTTTGTGTTGAGCGAGTGGTCTGCGAGCGGTCGGACCGGGTTGACCGGCCGTTGACCGGGTTGACCTGGTCCAGTTTCATAAAAAAAATTAATAAAAAATAGATAAAAATTCCAAAAAACCCAAAAAATTGTAAAAATACTTAGAAAATTCACAAAAATTCCCAGATTTTCACAAAAAATTTCTAAAAATTCATAGATCGATTCGGGACTCATAAATTTTGGATCAAAAATTTTGAGACTTCGAGGGTCGATGAATGTCGATCCGGAAAATTCCTAATATTTTTAGAAAATAAATAAAAATTCCAAAAAAATAGAAAAAAATAGAAAAATTCCATAAAATCACAAAAAATGGGAAATGGCCACATTCAACTGGCTCGACCCCGATTTTGTGATTTTCGAGTCCCGACTCCCAAAAAATGACCATTCCACTCTTCCGGGCCTTCCGCCCCAAATTTTCCCAAATCACCCCCAAAACCCAATTTTGATTTTTGTGTGGGCCGATAGGGCTATTTTTAGACATATCAAACCTTGATTGATTGATTTGATTGCTTGAATGATTTTGATTGCGCATTAAATTTTCTGATTGTGATTGATAGAAATAGAAAATTCCCGTCTGCATGTACACTTAGAACTTTTAGGGTATACCTCACCCGATATCGCATCTGCATGAACTCGTAGGTTAGAAAATCACTCACATCGGTAACCGAAAGGGCGTCAATTTGAAATTTGGCGTAACCAAGTCCCCGGACCCAAAAATCTCTGGTTTTCGCGGAACCGAACGGTTTCTCCCAACCGCTCGATAGGGTTTTCCGATCATACCCTCCAATAAATCGATCGGTGGCGACTCCAAATCGCATGTACACCTCGCACATGCCACCCGACCATACAAGGTCAATTTCGATATTTGATAAATTTTATCCGACATCGCGATTCAAGTAATGGGTCTTGGGAGAGACCCGCGATCCCCAAAAAAATCCCGCGGACAACCGAGGTTACTTCTATATATAAAATAAATAAAAAAAAGAAGAGGGATCGGCTCGTTAACCCTACCCCCTTCGCCGGACGGCAAAAATTTCCGGGAGGGTCGCGACAGTCTTGCTCCCCAAGTTTCACGCCTAGCCTAGGGTATTTTTCATTCTTTTTTATTTTTCTTATTTAAGTCTATTAATTGTAGTGATATTAATTCCTTTTGCCTTTGCTATATTAATCATTGGCATGGGACATCCTAGAGATGTCATTATAACTTGTCACATAGCTAGCCTATCATGAGCTAAGATCCTAGGTCACTTTTCTTGCTCCCGATGCCAACCATAGGAGCATTTTACATTTTTATTTTATTTTCTTAATAATTGAAGAGTGAGAATGAACTAGATGCCATGTGTCTTGTTCTTAACTAATCCATTTAACTAGGCAACTAATCCTATCATTCTTAGGTCTTAATGATGACAAAAGGTTTCCTTTGACTAGTTAAGATCTTCCTAATCATTACTCTCCTCTAATCATTGGATGAGATCTTTCTAAAAGTTTATGCCAATGTGGTGTCCAAGCTTGGAAATGCCACTTGTCAATCTATTGGGACATCTAGGGAAAATCATCTACTGTAGGCGCCTAACAAGCTAAAGATTGGACCAACTTTACTTGCTAAGCAAGTCGGTTCACGGCCGAGCACATCAAGAGGTGCCGTCCAATCCACGGCTTGACGGGCTCAAGAATGTGCCTTGTTGCCAATCGGGTCAAGAGCCATCCAATTCGTCTCGGTTTAGGGTTGGAATCTCCCGTTTCTAAACCGATGGTACAATCTAACACTATTGAGATCACCTCTCATGACCAATTCAAATTGATGCAAGATTGGTTTATCTCGATCCGTAGTCCTCCAACAACATGTCACGCAGTCCGGGGTGATCGGTCCTTGACTAGTGCATGGCTGCTACCGGGTTCTAGTACGAATCGACCCTCATCGAATCCATGGCTAGTTTGGATGTCGATCAATGTTAGCTTGCAAATCATTTCACGGATTAATCCCCGGCCGACTACGGGGTGATCCTATGGTCGTTTCGCAACCGGACGAGATCGATCACAATCGATCCACGCTTGATTTAAGGTCGCCACACAGTCGACCCTTAACCAATAGCATAGCCGATTGATTACTAAGCCATGATCCGTATCAAAAGTGATCTCTATTCTTTGGTGGCCTATCTCAACCCTTGGCTGCTATATGTAAATAGTCCGAATCTTAAGCTTGAATTGGCCCTAAGTTTTGGGGTGTCACACACGCTATACTCCTCTAAGATGGGAGGGAGCTCATGCCTACCTAGTAAGAAAGTGGTCATCTAAGGGACCCAAGAACGAGCTAACGCATGAATAATCTCAATGCGGACCTTAATATCGAAAAAATATATATGTTTCAAATTATTCATTTTTCGTGAAATAAATAGAGCCTTATTTAGCACCGTGGTAAAAAAAATCACTTAGTTAAGAAAAAATTGTCCAAAGAAAAAGAGAATAACGAATTAGGTTTTAATTAGCCTAAATTAGGATGGGCTTATTTTGGTTCTAGTAAGTTTAGGCTTGTCTTGGTTTTCTGCAGAAGTAGAATTCGAAGAACTACCCATCTAGTTCTCTCATGATCGTTTTCTAAGTGAACCGATTTCGAGAAGTGTTCGACAAAGTCATGTTTGTGCAATGCTAATACAAACCAAGTCAAGGTATTGTATCTTAGGAGGCATAATTCATAAAGCTGCTCATAATCATTAGAAGGAATTAATTACCTTAATGAGATTTGGTTAACTATACCTCACCTCTTCTCCAATTCTTTTCAAGTTTATAGTATCTAGCAAGTTTATTTGATTTGTAATCTTTAATTGTAAAGATTAATACACAAATATTGTCTTGGTTATTGTTATTGAACTTTTTATCGTCATCTATTTTTTCTAATTACAACAAATAGTGTTATGTATTTTTCCCCACTACGTTTACAGTGCGTAATTTTCAACAGATTTCTGAAAAGTGGCGGAGATGATACAGAAAAATTAGAAGAGGGAATCTGTCTTATTTGACATGCAGTAATTCTGTGGAGGTGCAAAATTTGTAACTATTCCTTGATTACGTATCGTTCCTAAAAATTAATGTACGTCAACCGTAGTTTTTTTTCTACCGTGGTCTAACATCGACAACGTAGCATGAAATCGCAGGAATGTACATTCCATGTGCCGAGCACAATGTTTTCTGAGCTGTTGTAAACTGTATATGAAACATTATAGGCCAATTCCCTTGGAATATTTTAGACATCCATAATTTTGAGCGCATGAATACAGCATCTATAAGATAACTCCCTTCTTAAGTAGGTACAGTGTTTGGAATGACAATCGGTATTTTTATACCCTGAAAAAGTAGGAGCACCTTGCGTCCTTAAATTGGGATTGCTATTGATGTGATCTGACACATTATCTGAATCAACTCCTTAGCCCAAAGGCAATTAATGTGTCTGATGCTCATCTCTTGACGAAAGGTAAGAGCACCCGATTGTAGTATTCTCCAAGAGCCCATATGGAGAAGATGTTTCGATAGGCCGAGTAACTTATCATGCAATTCTTGTTGAAAACTCCAATTATTTCCTGCAATCGAGCAGAACATCAATGAGTCTTTATGTCAAATTTATGGAATACTAGCATTCCCGTGCAATGAAAATTCTGAATCTTGTTCCGTGTTGATAATTTGCTGATATGGTTGGTAAATGTCGAATAAGCGGTAATTTGTTTCGTTAGTAAGTTACCAACACGTTTGGAATATTCGCTTATAATTGAAAATTACCAACGATCTAATAATTTTTATCGGTGTCTTACTTGGTGGCTTATCAACGCCCTACGACTTACTTACCATTTTAGGAATTACCATTTTATCTTCACAACTGGTAATCTTGGAAGTATACATTAAGTTTGGTACTTGTTAAAATCTGCTGGTAAGTTACTAACATGATTTCACAGTTATGAACACTCTTACCGCTGTACCAACATGGAGTTAGGTTATGTGTTTTCCCCATCTGGAATCCTGGCAAGCTGCTGAATTCATGTTATTTCAGTCCAATTGTTAATTAAGAGAATCACCTGTTGTGGAAAATCTCCGTTCTCCATTTGCGAAGCTACCAAAACCTTCACCGCACGTTGCAACGGCGACGGATCTCTTTCAACCTACAATCAAAGGTGTTTTCGTATTGGTACCGAGAACGTCAACAATGTCTATGAATAAGACTGAAGATCATGTATCCCGTGGACAAACCTGTCCGGCTTTGATCAGTGCTAAGATTGCCCACGAAGTATTCACCAAGTGTGATTTGCCTCCCTCTAAGCATGTATAAACCTGATGAACCGATGTTAGGAAAATGAAGGGGTGGGTGGATGGATGGACGGAGAGGGAGAGGGGCAATGAGAATCATGAAACTCAATAGACGTTTGAAGGAATGACCTTGTCTTGGCTAGAGAGATAGCTCTCTCCCCAGCCACCGGATTCGAGCTGTTTGGCGAGCAGGAAACGGCATGCCCTTCTGATGCTGCTGCTGTTGGCATAAGTCCGACCTCCGGCCACAAGTCCCTTCACTCCGAACCATGTTCCGTAGGTGTAGCACACTCCCCACGAGCCATACCTGTCAGACCGTTGGACCTTGTGATCTTCTTTGTTCAGGTTCTCATATTTTTCAGGAAAGTTTCTCATTGTGAATGCGAGACAACAGAACAAAAATAAAGTGATTATGAAGATATAAATGTGCGCATATTATACATATGATCTGCCGTATATGGGTTGTGGATTGGCTCTGTGACGGTTCAGAGTCAACTGGAATCATTCATAGGGAGTGTAATAGCTTCTTGTTCAGTAATCTTTGTATGTTTTGAACATATTGCTGAAATAAGAAAGGTCAAAATTGTTCCGGTCGTTTACATTTGAAGATTCTTGCAATTTGATCTGTAATGTTACATAGTTCAATCAGATCATTAACTTTTGGAAAGCGCAAATCACTTTGAAATATTTTCAGATATGAAATGCTGGGTAGTATGTGTAAAAAATAACCGGCCATGATCTATATCTCGCGCAAAGTTGCCCACGACAAGAGTGGACTTACCATGAGCCATCAGGTAATTGAATGCTCTCGAGGAAATCAATCGCCTTAGCGACACACAAATCTATTTCTTTCCTCCTATGATGTGGGTACATCTTCACAAACGATGTAAGGGCTTGAATCGCTGCGGCAGTGCATTCCACGTACCTGAACATCTACTACAATGTCAGTCTGCAGAACTTAATTGAACTCTACGTTAGGTGGTCCAAAGTGTGATAGAACTTACGGATAATCGATCACGATATCTCCAAATATCTCTGCAGGGTTGATGATCTAAGATAGAAGGAAATAAGTAAAGCTTGACTGGATACTTTCGATAACCTAAACAAGAGTAGCGAGAAGACGGGGGCTTTCACCTCCAAACAGGGATAGGACCTTGTGAGCTCATATGATGCAAATCCTCCATTTTCGTTCTGCAAGAAGCTTTTCAGTCAACAAAAGTCTCGTTTCTCCAAACAAAAGATTGGCTGTAAGAACTGAAATGAACACGATCATCTGTATTAGTCAATTGATTGCTTTATGTCGGTAGGGAGAAGAGTAACCTGCAAGGATAGTATCAAATTGACAGCATCGAACAATCGGTCTGCCTTTATTGGATCTCCCACAATTTCAGATGGCATTCGCGATAATAGAAGTGCAACCTGCGTCATAATTGAGTACTAAGTCGACGAATCAACCAAAAAAACAAAGAAAAAGGAACTGACATAGTACAAAGTAAATTACCAAGAATCTCTTGTTCAATTAGCTTGCAAGCTCCTTTTATGTGTCTTAAAGTCAGTGTTTTGATTTTCCGGATCTCACGAACATATCATACTCGATAAGTTTCATACATCCATATTCATAAGATGTTCGATATCTCTTATTCTTGTTCGGAATATGTATGAGGCAAATCAGATTTTACCTTTAGGCCCTCCGAAGAGCAGTCCGAAACGGGCCAACCATTGTCCGGGGTTGAGAATGGCCACCCTCCACGCGAAATATGCCGGTACCACTGGCTCAGCACTCCAGAACTATTTTCTCTCACCTTCAACTCCGAAAAAGATCAGATGAAGGCATTCTAAAGTTCGAAAATTGTTAGCAATGAAGAGTCAAATTATCCAAGAGCATAGGTGAATGGAGTACTTGTGTGTTCTTGACGAAGTCGTGCGCTTTCTTGAGCATCGATCCATATTCGTCGACGAGATTGGTGGCAAGAATGGCTTGAACAGCGAAAGCGACGTCCCATAGCTGAGACCCGTTGTATCCCTGTCATGTATACGGGCCAAGAGAGCCACAGGTCATGTGCCAGTTTCAGGTTTGTATTGATTCTGTGGCATCAGCGGAAGCATGAACAGAGTTATGGAAGGAGTTCATGGGAAACCATGACCTGCATTTTCATTCCATCTTCAGCTACCCAAAGGTAGTCTTTGATTCTGGGGAGGTGACGTTTAAATGCTTCTGATTTTGGGTCCTCCACCCAACAGCAAACCATGTTCAGAACCTGAGACAAACATGGACAAAATGTGAAACCATAAAGGCTAGAGTCCAACTAAAAAAAACCTTAAGTGGAGCGAAACCATATGTAAAGTACGCTGCATTACTTTAGACATCCTCTTTGTGGAATTTGAATAAGCGAAAAAAATTGAGGCGAAAGCTGGCTTTGGTTCCATGTTAGAATATCCGATCCAAAAATTTAAAATTAATAGGTGGAGAGATATCCGATCCAAAAAATTTAAAATTAATAGGTGGAGAGAGAATATATATATATGTGTGTGTGTGTGCGTGTGACATAGACATGGGATATTGAATACTTTAACAATGCATATGCGTATAGGATGAAACTCTGTGGAAGTATTTTGTGTTTATTTGTACGACCATGGTTGAAATTTGGACATATGAAATTCTTGAAATTAGGACGAAATTATATACTGCTTCTAGGGGAAAATTACCAAAAACATCCACCTATTGTAATTGTGTCAATTCAGTTATAAATTTTTTTTTTTTTTTGTCAATTCACTCCTAAACCTTTTGTATTTGTGCCAATTCATTCCATCCGGTCAATTTTGATTGAAAACCGCTAATGTGTGAGCCATTCATGTCACGTAGGATGTACGACGTTAATGTAGACAAATATTAATCATATTTTAATACTTTTAAAAAAAAATTAAAATCTTTTATGTTTTTCTTTTTCTTTACCTTTTTTCTTGACATAGGGCCGGCGAGTTGTGCCACGTAGGACGGCCGGCTTCCACATCAACGATTTCCATCCAAAATTGACCAGACGGACTCAATTGGTAAAACGAGAAAATATTTAAGATTGAATTGACAAAAAAAAAAGGAAGGTAAACGACTAAATTGATACAATTGCAATAGACTTAAGATTCTTCATTAATTTTTCTTTGTTTCTTGTGAAGATACGTGACAGAAAAATGACTCTTACAATCGGAATATATATAAATATAGACACACCAATTACCTTATTGACAGGTCCGAGGCAAATGTAACTGGTGTTCTCATCCTCATAGTGGATATGTTGCATCACATGATCGAGTGCCTTCTTTCTTAGTTTGGAGAGGGGCCATTGCATGAGAAGAGGCTCCCCTATCTTGTGAAGACCACTCCAAAGCACATCTTGTACCCAAGGATGTGGATAGTATAGATCTTCCTACAAAAATTGTACTCAAACAGATTAATAAACATGCGAACGAACATAAAATTTTCATGATAATCACAACAAAACTTGAACTTCCGATAATACTCTTTATTATTTTGTCTCACTCCCGTATTAAATTTGACGTTATTCTTTCATGAATACAAATAGAGTGAGACGTGATTATGCCATTCAAAATTTCATTTTTGATTATTCATGGTGTGACTATGGTATTAGTGAGAGATCTCATTGATATTTTTTCATCATGCACACTATACTTCCCTTTATTTTATTTTATTTTTGGGTAAGGTACTTCCCTTTATTTTTAAAGCTCATACTTTCAATTATCCTATCGATAAACATATTCGCATACAGAAACCTTTTTTCTCTCATTTCATGATCAAGCGTCATCATTGATACAAATCTAAATAATACTTGGAAATCACGAATGGGGGCCATCATATGAATCTATGAATCAAATTTATTTTTTGGTCGTATGAAAGATCTCAAGAAGAATAACTACCTCGGCACAAAGTTTCCTTGCCTTGTCCCAATCGATTTCATGGTAATATGTTGTGTACAGCTCTCTTCTAAGGGACAAAACTGTCGAGTTGATGCGACCCACAAACCTTTTTGCATATAAATACGACATCGGTAGGTACACCATCCGACAATGACACCAAAATCTTCCTGCACCATCAGGTCATCACATGAATCGATCCTATGATATTCAAAACAGTTTTATTTCCAGTGCTGATATGATGAGAGGATCTGGCAAACGTGTGGCTCTTTCACTATGGATTAGCAAAATATAAGTATCGAAAGTAACAGATAACAAACAATGCAAACAAAAGTACCAAACGTCATTTAGCAAATGAAAAAGGTAGTCCAGAAGGCACTTTCAAAAGGCATATTCCAGCTCAAACAGGATCTCAAAGATGATCACAGATTAGTAAGATTACACGTTCACTATCATTGGACATGCATAACTGAGTTAAAATCTCTTGCGATCCAACTTTTAGGAGAATCAAATCTATATATCTACGTATCTACTTTAATAATCATTTAATGAATCGCTCTCTTTATATTAAGAGTTCACAGGATGACCCTTCTTTCACTTCAACGGCGTTGACCCAGTCGATCACCTCTTACGATGGTATGCGGTTAACTCGATCGACTTCCTGGATTCTTCTCATGAAATTTCCTCTAAATTTTTTAAAAATAGCAAAGATGATATTTAACTTTCAGAAGACAATGAAACAAATCAAATATTTTAAAGGCTTCAAGAATTCGGGTCACATAAAAGCCAAAGATCCACTTACCGAATCATATAAAAGAGTCTAAAGTTGAGAAGCAGCACAAGTATTTAAGTAAAGTGCATGGAGGGTTCATGATCAACTAGAGGATACCTGGGTGTATTGGGAGAAAATGTGGAAGTAGCCATATTTCTGGAGGAAGTGGATTGTTGCCACTCCACTCATACACACCAAGTACCTGCAAGATTTGCCCAAGAAACAAGCCCAAATAAAGATTTCAAATAATCAAAGATGAAGGAAGCTATGTATCTTACTTCTCTATTGTTCAAGCAATGAAGCAAAAAATGGAAATTGAATTGCTCACGGAAAGCCACATCTTGCCCCAGGAAGGGATGTAGGTGGCCCCGCCGTGATCGAGGATCCACTTCCTGGCTTTGTCCATCGGGCCGTGCCCGTCGCTCGCGCCTTCCCCAAGCAACCTCAGAGTGACGTAGGAGAGCGCCGTGCAAAACATCGTGCTGTGCCCTTCGATGTGCAATCCCCAGCCACCATCCCCGTTCTACATGCATTGGACGGGATAATTCATGTGAGTTGTGTTATAGATCCTTTAATTAGCCATTGCGGTTGTGTAAATCCCCTCAAGGTTCGGATCATTTTGGCCTCGAGGTATAAGTAGATACGCATGTAGTCTAGATTTCTATGCCTGCAATTATTGGACCAAACAATTGGATCGATGTTATTTGGTCATGCTGTCGGAGTTGGCGTGCGAAAAGTACCTGGTGGTTGTATAGATAGCGGCGTATCTCTCGTTGGTGCTCGGACGAGAGAATCATTGTCAAGGCTCCAGTTACATGTAATGAAATCACCTACACAAATAACAAACAATGTATTAAGTAAAGAAGGGAATCCCTCGTAACATCAGCCTCATCTATTATTTTGGGTGCATTTAGTCCCAATCCGACTTGAAAAGAAATTTTGTGAAAGCGATCGCCTGTATGGCTTAAAAGACACAGGAAAAGAAAGAATATTCTCATCGTCAATGAAAAAAATGTCCGGGCATATACCATTGGTGATGATGGAAGCATTTCCCCTAAATTCTTTATGTGGCATAAACAATCACTTTCAAGAAACTATTTTTTGAATCATGAATGGGAATTGGACCCACAAATCACGATTCAATGGGTACACTATAGACAAATTAAATCTCAATCCACAATTGATGTGGATTTCAACGTTGGGTCCGTATCACACCTACAACAAAGATTATTCAATTCATGATAGATCGAGTCTAGCCAAGTATGTGCTGCGATCTAGAGAGCAAGCAGAGGGTTGATCGATTATTTGACAGAGAAAGGAAAAAGAAAATAAAAATGAAATCCTAGGGTTTTTATAAGCTCAATTTGGAAGTATAGGTAGAAAGAAAAATAATAAAAGAAGGGGGAAATGCCTACCAAGCCAGGCAAAAGGAACAAGGGACCTCCGTAGTCTCCAGGCCAAAAGCCATCCTCCGCCTGCAAGCTTGCGTAATATCTCAAACCTCTTCTCACTGTTTTCTCGATCACCATCGCTTCGTCCATTTCCTCTTCCTCTTCGACTTGTCCGGGTTGCAACTCCTCCGTCCGGCTCTCCTTCGCAAACTGTTTTACATTTCTCATTTGCCAACCGGTTTTCGAGAAGATCGCACATACTTAACTCTATTCCACCGGTGAGACTTACACGGGCAGCGTATGCTCTAATTTTCTAGCGGTTGATTTGTCTCTATGACAAAACATTGGCCGGAGTAATTCAAAAGCGGCTCTCAAGTTTCCATTTCTTTACACTTATGCCTTTGTACTTATCGTTCTTATAGCCTTGCTATCACAAAGCGTTAGGGCACAGTTGTATTGCTTCCTCTTTGAGAGGACCCCGTTTTGTTGAAAAACAATTCTACTTTTCACTCTCAAGATTAAGATGGCCAACGTCTTTTTTGGGGACCTTTGTCTTTTCAGATTGACTGATCCGGACGATGTCACTATATCGTCCCGTCTATATGTATCGAGCAATAACACTCTACCCACAGTGTGGTGAGCTTGTTCCTTAAGTTTATTCTTAGTAATCCAGCCAAGTCATTGATTTTGTTGTTCCTCTAGTAGTCTCGTTACTGAAGTGTGTCGTCAAGAGAAGGATCTTGAAAAGATTGAAAAGTAACCTAATTTGTTTACCAAACTTAAGCTAAATTTATAGAAGAAAGGAGGAAGAGGACAACAAGATAGGAACAAAAGGATACAAACTCATTAAGTTAAATTAAAAACAAAGCGGATTATTTATTGGTATAATAACAACGGTAATATGAATACAAACAAGATAATACCAAAAGATAATTTTTGGACCCTGATTTTGGTTTTCATCTTGTAAATTTTTATGGTCTCAGGTTTTGCATAATATTCGCTAGGACGTAATGTGGACAATAATTTTGGACATGAGCATGTCCTTAAAAGACTTAACGGAAAGCTAAAAGCTAAGCTTTCGTAAGCCTTTCTAGTATTTCGTTCCTGCTAGGGAAAGAAAAAATAATTTGTTAGGAATTTGAATTTGAGGGCTTGAGGGTCGGCTTCTGATCCACAAAATAATTCTCAAGTTTGTAGCCCGTTTCATTGGGAAACAAACAGAACCAACCTCAAGTTGCAATGATCTCTAGGTACTTCGTAACCAGAAAACCTAGAGGGAATCACCCTAGTTACGAAGTTAATGGAGTTTTCTCGCGGGACCATTGCAAAGGATAATAGTAATTTTAGGGTTTGGCATTAGGAATCAAGTAAACTGTACTGAAGATGGTTTGTGTAACCAAGGAAACAACCATGAATCTGTTATACGTTCCTCTCGATTATACACGTATAGTCATCAACTTTTTAAAGGATGCAGAAGGAACAGTGAGATCCAACCTGAAGTCTCATGAGAAGATCAGAGCTATGCTTGGCTTGAAACCGGTTCGTCCAGAAACGGTTCCGAGCTTCCTCGACTAGAGCAAGCTCTTCCTCGGACGCTCCGGGATTCGGGTCGAACTCCCAATATTGTCTTCCGATGTTACCGTTCACGCTTGTGACCCATGCCTCGTTGCCTTGAGACAGCTTTAGCTTCCACATCCTCACTATCTTATCTTCTTCTTCTCTACTCACCAAACTGATCTTACTGCATTTCGCGCCATTGAATTTAGGAACGAAGACGGAAACATGTCGCAATTAGTTAGCGTTAAAACGGAGTGGAAAAAAAAAGCGAAACCACAATAGAAATTCTAGTACTTAACCACATATACAGAAGAGAAAGATTTACCTTCTTCGTTTTGACGACTCTGGTTGAGTTTTTTGCAAGGGAAATGGATCCATATACAGTCAAGTTATAAAGGACAACAAATAATGTGCTGGTGGGGCTTGGTCCGGGAAGATAATATTGTTTTTGGCGATGCATATCCTAGGTTTATGTTTATATATGCTTGACGAGTACATATATCTTCGTTACTAAACGATAAGTCTTTAGATCATATGTGTTGCATTTGGTAGGTGAGATAGCAAAACAATTGTATGATCCGGTAGTAAGGAAATCACAGCATAACGATCCCGAAAGTTCCAAAGGCTGAGGGTTGGTGGATCAGAAGCACGTCACAAGTTCGATTCCCTCACACATATCAAGCGAAAAGAGGAATTTACTATCTTGACCATTTTAGTCCGTTCGATCAATTTTAGCTGGAAAAGCTGATATGAACGCCGGCCGTCCTACGTGGAACG
Organism: Rhodamnia argentea; assembly: GCF_020921035.1. Lineage (NCBI taxonomy): Eukaryota > Viridiplantae > Streptophyta > Magnoliopsida > Myrtales > Myrtaceae > Rhodamnia > Rhodamnia argentea. The sequence continues at coordinate 31,892,415 of NC_063153.1, read as the reverse complement.
GTCGATGCTGAGGTGGACAAAGGTTAATAACATTTTGAATTTCTCTTACAATTTTTCTTTTTTTTCTTTTCTTTACTTTTTCCCTCACCATCTGGTCCATGTGCTTTCCCAGCCTTGGTTGGATGGATGGATGTTCTTCCATATGTCATTAGTCGACTTAATTAATTCTCCCCATTTGTGTCGCAACCTTGTGTTTGGTTATATGTTGGGAATATGTCAGAAAGGAATTCACGTGAAGGGATTGCCTTTGGATTCTTAGCACAGGTTTAGTCACGTGGGAGATCGAATGCGTCCAATTCTTGTTTGGGATCTCTCACAACTTCCCCCACAGATGGCGAATACGCAATTTTTACAAATAGCAGAAGATTCCTCCTTTTAATCACGAGAAATGATTATGCGACTGTCTTTAATTCACAATGAGATTAACATGTTATTTTGGGCCGTAAAAATATAAATAATAAATAATTAAAAATAATTGTGGGATCTAATCCTTCAAAAATTTGTAACTTACAATATGTTGTTACTTTCACAGGAAAAAAAAAAACCTTAAGGATAGCAAAGCCCTTTAATTAATTTTGCAACTGAAGATTTTCATTTTTTGAGCTCCCTCTATCACTAGAAGCAGATTGTTGTCCGGCGTTCCAATTAAAAAAGAGGATGGTATCGTCAAAGTGACAGAGACCTCCTAGCCACCACATGTCAATCGTAGGACTTTGGCAGCCGGAATATCAAATTGACAAGGTCACTTGCCAAAAAAAAATTCATTTAAATTACATATAGTTGTTAGGAGCATATTCATTGGTAAATAAGTTCAAAAAATAGCATTAAAATTGGACCTGCGGTGATTTAAGGTCCTGAGCTTAATTGAATTATCTAGACTGAGCTCACAAGAGCTCAAAATTGGCCAAGCCCATTGAGGTTTATAAGGGCCCAAAAATTTCAATAAGCCAATACCAAGGTGGAAAATTGATTTATTAAGAGAAATTTTGGGGAGACCTTGCATTAGATTTTAGGTTTCTTAATTAGGGTGTATTTATTTCAAGGACAACTTGAGATTTGGAAAATATTTTTAGGAAAATGATTGATTATCTCGCTTAGAAAAATTAGCCAACCCTAAATATTTTAGTTATCGATAATATTTTATGCCTAAATATTTCGTGAGTAATGAAAATATTTTTTTCTTATTCATTTTTTCAAGTGATACATCCAATTATTTTTCAGAAAATGTCTTCTAAATTTTGAGCTTCCCGCGAAACAAACGCGCCCTTGGTGAGAAAACTTCAACCTAGCACTATAGAGAGGAGGCTTGTTATCACCCTTGGAAGGGGGCTACACACAATAGAACAAAGGAGAAGAGACTCTCTCATCGGCATTTGGCCACAATAGAAAAAGAGAGAGAGGCTGAAAAGAGAGAGGTTCACGCCTTCATCTACCGAAAAAGACAAATACATAGCCAATGCGAGGAATTCTTCTCAAAGAAAAGGGTTCGGTCAACTTTGCAAGCTCTGGACATACCGAAACTGAGAAAAGAAAGCGGCCACACAATTCAGAGACGCTCCTCCGCAAAAGAACGTAAAATTGACGCCGCCCAGAGAAAGGTCCAACAGGGAAGGGGCTGCCTTCTTCTCGGTCTTTCTCCGTCTCTCTCTCTCTCTGAACTTCACCGATTCAACATAAAAGTCGAAAGGGAGTCAGAAGAAAAATAGACAAGAGAACACAACCTAAAGAGAAACAGGACTGTTGACACCAAAAAAATAACTTCACCCAGTCATCGATGTACGTGTCTCTAAAACATAAGCATTGTCATTCACACGTCAATTACGAACACGAGGATGGACATGTGTTGAACGACGATGAAGTCCTGCAATGCTACATATTCAGTTGTCGAAATACGACGAAGAATTATGGAGACCACCATTGTAAAAATTGGCGATAAATAGCCATTGAAATGATATTGAAAACTTGAAAACCATCAAAGGCAACTGGGGTCAAGAATGCATATTTTAGAGGGAACAATTGCTGTTTGGAAACTCACTCGCAGGACCATGATTGACGATTACCGCAAACAATGAAAACAACTCCCAGAGACGTGGGGAGAAATTGCCAGACGACCCGAAGATATCGACATTGATGGATTTTATTGATGGGTTATGGATGGGCCGCCCAGGAGTGCGCTAACCCAGCCCATAGCTTGCACAAGTAATTCCCTGGTAGTTACTTGAGTTTCAAAAAGGTAAAGTAACTGCCGAGGCCGTTACGTTGAAGAAGAACAACTCTTTTTCTCACTGACTATGAACAAGAGAAACAGATATCGTTTTTCTCTCATTCTCCCGAATGCGACGAAGACGCCCTCTCTGTCTCAACTACTAGGAGGAACTCTTAATCTGTGGCAAATAAGGTACACTCCATTCATGTGTCGTGCATAATATCGATCAATTATCCAAGTTGATATTTGGGCATGTGTTAATTTCCCAATTCGTATGAATAGATTTAGGAATCCGTTTCCTTTGATCGACAAACATTACAGGGGTCCACTGTGAGATTAACATGCTATTTTGATTTACAAAAAAATGAATATTAAGTAATTAAAAATTATTGTGGGATATAATTTTTTAAAAATTTGTAGCTTGCAACATGTTGTTACTTTCATAGTCACCCAAATATCGTTATGATAGCAAAACCTTTTAATTAATTTTGCAGCTGAAGATTTTCATTTTGTGACTTCTCTATATCACTACAAGAGGACAGTAGCAACACATGTCAAGCATAGGATTTTGGCAACCGAAATATCAAACTGACAAGGTTAATTGCCAAAATGGCTATGCTGTAAAACAACAAAAACTACGATTTCGTTTAAGTCATGAAAATGAATGATTTAAAAAATATCCTCTAAAAATGATGGGTTGTATCTCTTAGTAAAATAAATGAATATATGATATACTTATTATTTACGAAATGTTTAGAATATAAATTATTATCCATAACGAAAATAATTTTTATTGATTAATTATTTAAAACGACATAAATAATTATTTTAAAAAATAATTTTTAAATCATTTGCTTTTCGTCAAATCAACAGAGCTTTACAGCTTTTTTTTTTTTTTTTTTTTGAGGATAACTTTGATGCCGCATGATGTCACCTCCGCCAAGGGTGCACACAACCATCCCTTGCTTATGTCGACCATGACAGAGTGTAAACCTTCTGTCACCAAAATTAGGAGCATGTTCTTATAGGCTTTAGCAAGTTACGTTGTAATAGCAAAAAGGTATATCTTAAGCTGTAAATTCTAGGATCAAGTGCAACATGTAAATAGAAGTTGAAAACCAGGCCCTGATGGAGAATAAGCAGTGAATTAGAAACGGCATACCTATATTCCCCTCTAATCTAACCACAAATGACTTCTTTAATACTTTTGAATAGGTATCACGAATAAATTTTCCTAAATGTGAAATAATATACAGTAATTTTCCCAAGCCATTATATATGCAGAGAAAATCACGTGAATAGATGATGCTTGCACATTTCTTTTAAATTTGAATCAACTTGAGGGGAATCGAAACGGTCCAATTCAAGCAAGTTTCAAATCCAAAAAAGGAAAATTTATTGGAATTAGTGAAATTATTTTGATCCAAAGTGTACCGTGTGGGAATCAACCATTTATAATTCTTTGATAAAATAAATCAAAAAAAAGGGATATGTTGTTGCCATTTTTAAACGATTAAAAATCATCGAAGTAATATCAAACCCAATGATTCTAGGCAAAGATAAAATATTTTGGAGCAAGGAAATATTTTTTTTTTTCTTAAATTGTCTCAACAACTAGATCAAGCAAAAAGAGTCCGAATATATTCGAAATGAGACTGAGAAAAAGGGTCAGAGACCACTAAAAAGAAAGAATCTAAAGGTACATTTGTTGATGATTATGAGGCATTCAAATTCAGAAGATGCTTCTGCACCATGACAAAAAAAAAACCAAAACAAAAGAAGAAAGAAAAACCAAATGTGCAATATGGGTCGCCACTTAAATGTAAATCGCCACGTGAATGAAACATTGATTGATTCTGAATAGTACTTTCAACATAGTACAGTGAATATCAGAGGAACAATTAACAATTAAAATAAAGAGAGAGAATTCTAATGACATGGTCAGCACATGGGAGTCCAAAGCACGAAGGAGTCTGAACAGCGTCTGGGAGAGATGTGGTTTTACAGCGGGGCCATTTTAGTAATACAATATTCAAAAAAATCCTAAATTTATTATATGATGACCATTTTAGTGCTAAAAATTTATTATGTTGACACCTATATTGGCTAATATTTTCAGTCATTTATGTTGCATAAAAAATCAGGAATTAATCTTAGCCCCTACCAAAAAATAATTAAGTCAGATTTCATATTAATTTTGAGTATTCATGCATCGCATTTGCAATTGCATTAATTTGAACCGGCGGTAGAAAATTGAGCTTAAATTGGCAAGCGATTGGACCAGGACTCATCAGGAAAAATTCGGCCAACATGGGGAACATATGCTGAAATTTAAGAGGTCATTGGGTCTATTTTGAACTTAATTCAGTCCGTTCATGTTTAATTAATTGTCCGATTATTTGAATGAAGCCTAAATTAAGTCCAAGAATGCGCAATAGAGCCCATAACCGGCGTGGCAATTTCGGCTGACCCTTACACTAGGCCTGGCCGAAATTCTTGAATGGATTCTAAATTTATTTGATGCAATTCAGCCCTTCAAGACTTATTTTAAATCAAAATTTTAGTCTTAAGGCTATTTTGTTAAAATTAGGAAAATTTAAGCCCCTGACTTGCAAACCTATTGTCTATAATAAACAACCTTAAGTCGGGTTTAAAAGGGAGCGCAATATTTGTTCAGAAAATTTCGAGAGTTTTCCCCCTGGGTCGAAACTCTCCTCCCCATAGAAATTAGGAGTACTGCATTTCATGAGTAATTAGGCATCATTTTTAGGTTGACTTTTTCATCAAATCAAAAAACAAGAGAAAAATCAACTCCAAGTCAAAAGTTGCAAAATTTTCAAAAAAAAAAAAAAAATAGACACGGTTTGGTCAAATTGAATAATTTGATTTTTGATCAAGGATTAAAAATTTTAACTTCTAATCTTTTTTAGACATTTGCTTTGAGGATAATGAAATTTAGAGACATTGAATCCAATTAAAGAAGTTTGAATCTATGGATCCTCAAAAATCAACCGGTATTATATTTGGCATCCTAAAACTTGAGTTACATAAGCTCATACTCCTCAAGATCATGTTACTTGACATGAACATACAAATCTCTCAAATAAAAAAAAAAACTAATTCTTTTTTGCCCTTTTAGAAGGGGGGGACTGGAGGCAGAAGACCTTTCTTTAACCACAAAGGGATATTTTTTGTACGTTCCAAAAAGAAGGTGAGGGGATGCCGCGTGGTTTGTGTTAGTGTTTGTAAAGCAATTCGAAATAGAGGCGTTTTAAGTTGACACGAACCGGATTTATGGTGATGAAACAAATTCCAATCAAAATGATCCCTTAATACTGCATAATATGATTGTCATTTTTAGATGCTTATTACCCGTTCGATGAAATGGCTTGAAAGTTTCTGTTAACACAAAGAGATTTCGAGGAAAAAAACATTATTCCTCAATCTTCTGTATTACAACTTATACACGTATTTTACAGCTCATTCCCGCACTCCTCCTCAAGTTTGTGCATAGATATCGTGAACGCCTAATTTGTCAAGTGAGATGTGGAAGACCCCGTTTGATACAGCTTTTGTCAAAATATATGCTAACTAGTCTTCAGATCGCTCAAATGGAAATCAAATCACTTTGGTGTTCAAGTTTTACTTGATGAAATGACGGTCCACTTCAACATGTTAGGTACGGTCATGCTGAACTCATTTTGAGAGATGTCAATTGCTGCTTTGTTATCACAAAACAACTTCATCTCAGCTTTAAGAGCGAACCCAATCTCCAACATCAACTTCATAAGCCACAGAAGCTCGCACAACCCTTTGGCCATCCTTTAAATTCGGCATCCGTACTTGATAATGCCACCACTTTCTGCTTCTTGCTCCTCCAAGTAACTAAGTTTCCTCCCACGAAGATGAAGTATCCTGGTGTTGATCTCATGTGATAAATACTCCCGACCCAGTTTGCATCAATAAACCCTTCAATCTCAAGATGACCTTTTTTTAAGAATCTCAATCCTCGCCCTGAAGAGGTCTTCAAGTAGCAAAGTATACGCAATACTGCATTCATATGATCTTCACTCGGGGCATGCATGAATTGGCTAACAATACTCACCACATATGCGATGTCGGGACAAGTATGCAATAGATAAATTAGTTTGCCAACTAATCTTTTTTTTGTTTGTTAGCACTTGACTTGGGTACTCCCTAATCCTATAGTTTTAAACAATTAGTATGTCCGTAGGTTTGCAGTCCAACATTCCCATCTTTGCCAAAAAGTTTAGTGCATACTTTCTTTATGAGAGAAATATTTCATCATGTCGATCTCGCTACCTCAATACCTAAGAAGTATTTTAGCCCCAAGGTTTTTCATCTCAAACTCCTCGAAAAGTTTCGCTTGGAGTTTAGATATTTCGTTGAATCATTCCAAGTGATAATAATATCATCAACATAGATAATCAACGGACTTACCTTCCCTTGATTTCGTTTCAAGAATAATGTGTGATCCGAATCACTCTAGGAATATCCATATCTCCTCCTCATCGTCAAATTGAACCCGCCTAACCATGCTCGTGGAGATTGCTTCAGACCATACAACGATCTCTCTAGCTTACACACCGCCTCAAGTTGTAAGGGTGAATTGTACCTAGGTGGAATATCCATATAAATATCTTTTTCGAGATCACCGTGAAGAAATGAATTCTTGACATTATATTGGTGTAATGACTAGTCTAGATTAGCTGCAAGAGACAACAATTCTTGGTTTGCTTTGACATTCGTCTTATTCCCCCACGATATCATGGTTGCTGAATCATGGATAGCATTATTGTTATTCAAGATTACGGTTTGTCTCATGTCTTCCCTTCGGACACGCGCATAAGCTTGTTCAACCATAGGAAACGATCGCATCCGTAAGACATCTGCTCGGACCTTATCAAGACGATTGCCCAACCCATCAAGAAAGATGTATACCCGATCTTCTTGTATAGCCATATTGTGTTTTTCAATATCTTCAGGACACCTCATCGGGTTCGGGCGACGTAATTCGATCTCCCTCCACAGACCTTGAAGGTTGCTGTAGTACGCCTCAATTAACCCTCTTGCTTGTCTCATCCAAGCCACACCCCTCTTTAATTCATAAACCCGAGAGGCATATGTTCCATTGAAGAAGGTTGTTGCAACTAAATCCCAGACAAACTTCGCTGTTAGGAAGCGAATGAAATTGCCAATTAAGACCGGGTTCATTGAATTGATTAGCCACCCTTTGACAGTTGAGTTTTCGGTTTTCCACTTCCAAAATTTAGGGTCTGTAGGTTGAGGCCGAGGGAGGTCTCAATTGATGTATCCCAGCTTGTCTTTCCCGTGATGTACATCTCAACAATATGATACCATAAGCCATAGTTGATTTCATCCAATTTAATTGCAATAGGTGATGAAGATGAATTATTATGCAGTGTTGGTGCCGGAGGAGGAGTCTCGGTTCGAGTCAATTTGGGGGTCATATTCTCCAAAAATGTTTACGTGGTCGAATTCCCACCTTAATTTTGGTGGGGAATCATTGCTCCCATAGGATTCTGATCCGCCATGGGTCCGAGGTCAATCGCGAGAAAGATTAAGAAGATGGGGCTAGACGAAGTCTTGGGTGACCAGCGCAAGATGAAGGAGCAATAAAGAGGGCGAGTAGGACCGTCGTAATTGGGGATTAACGTACACTACTCACAAGGAGCAAACCTTAGGCTCTGATACCATGTTAACATAGAGAGATTTCAAGGAAAAAAAAGGTTATTCCTCAATTTTTGTGTAACTTCTTCATATCTGTTACAATGACAATCACACACACACACACACACACACACACACACACACACACACACACACACACACACACACACACACACACACACACACACACACACACACACACACACTCCTAAAAGGCATAACCTTTACTTTAGCTAATTACAATTCATACACATATTTTACAGCTCATTCTCACAATTTCATTGCGAATTAGTCTTGTAATTATTTAATCGAAATATATATTGATAGAGATTTAGCGATATCAATTGATTCTTGCGTCAATAAGCATAAGCCCAAGTGTTCTCACCGGATGAATCTCTCTCTCTCTCTCTCTCTCTCTCTCTCTCTCTCTCGTCCCGGAAATTTGGTGTCTGTAAGAAAAATTATAAATTGCAGCACAGAAAATAAAATTTGGATTGGGAGGATTTAAGAGATGATGATTGGTTGTTCCGGGACGTACGTAAAAAAAAAGTCGAGTTAGACTAGCCAAATGTCGACTTGTGTCATCGAGACCCTTCGCATTTGAACCTAGCCTTAACCGAACTCTAAATGTGAAAATCCTAATTTTACCAACCCTTAATCGATTGAGCCAAATGACTACCGGTACTCATTTTACCAATTACCAATTTGTCCCTAGATTTTATTCATATAGGACAAAAAAATTTAATTGTGAAAGGACTTGTGGGCCCATTTTCTTCATTTTCCCAACTACCCCATGTCACCCTCCCTATCACCTCATCCCCATCCCATCTCTCTCTCTCTCTCTCTCTCTCTCTCTCTCTCTCTCTCTCTCTCTCTCTCTACGACCAGATCCCCCTCCCCAACTGTGTGTCCTTATCTTTTTCCTCTTCTTTCCTTCTTCTTTTCTTTTTTGGTTTTGTACAACGGTCCACCCTTCCATGCCCGACCACCCCAACTGCCCAACCACCATATCCACCCGCACCACCTAGTTGTTGCTACCCATCCCGTCGGTTCATGTACCGCCGACCACCACTCGCCCGACCACCGCCCGTCACTATCCCAGCCCGGGTTATCATCGTCTTGCCTCACTTGAGCCTTGACGGACCCCCGACCACCTCTCCTCCAAATCTGCCCTCCCTTCTGCATCGTTCGTCGGCCGCCGATCCACGCCGCACCACCGGTCTCATCATTGCCAAAACCCCATCCCATGACTTATATCCGAGCCCCAACCGAGCCGCCCAACCGTCGAAACCCCCAACACCAACCACCCGAGCCCAAGCCGTGAGATCCGACAACCCTAACCCGCCATATCTCGCAAGCCCCACTGTACCTCACCCGAGCTCGACAGTCCCGACGCCTCTGCTCGTCGTCCACACTAGCCGCTCACAACCTACTCGAGCTCTAGCCGCGCCCCGGCCAGCCCCGACGCCGTGTCCGGCCATTCCGGCCGCTGCTCGGCCGGGCACCTAAGCATCTGCCGTAAACCCGAAGAACCACAACTCGTAGCCCCTCGCGGCCTGACCCAAAGTTCTGCGGTAAGTTGACCCGGCCCGAAGACCCACGGCCCGAAACCCGACTCTAACCCGACCCGAATAGTGAACCGACCCGAAGCCCGACCAAAACCGTATTACGCTCGAACCAATCCGACCCATGCCTTCGATGTTTCGCAAGCCCCGCCATTTTCGTCACCGCGGCGCCCGACTCTATATCGAACATCGGAGTAGTGAGTCAACCCCTAAACTCTGATTAGGGCGCTAACCGCATTTGAGGATTAGAATAACGGATATCGATCGTGATTGAAATAATTGACTAGTACCAGTTATTTATTTAACTTTTTAATCTAATTATTTGTTTAAAGTCGAGTCGGTTGAATATTAAGGTGGCTATTAATCGAATCATGGATTAATTGATCGAGACGGATTAATAAACTAAAGCCGGGTTAATTAATTAAGAAACATTTAATTATTTATATTTGAGATTTATTAATTGCTAATTAAGTTGTAATTAAATCAATTAATTAGGACCGCAATAATTATTTAATTGTTAATTCATTAGTGGACTATTAATATTGGGTGATTGTCTGACGATCGTGGAATGTCACAACCGATGTGCATTTGATGAGTGATTGTACTGAATATAAATGCAAAGTTTAGTGGATAATATTCGTGTATATGTGATCGCATGTGAACCAAAGTTTTGAGCATAAAAATGGCTTTGAGCCAAGTTTTGAGCATAACTGTTTGTGGATTCGTTGAATTAAATGCAAAGATATAAATTGGCTGGTTACTTATCATGCTTGTGTATTCATATAATTGATACCATATTCTCGGGTATATGAGGACGAAGCTGACCCCCGAGTACAATGGTTTGACCCTAGTAAGTTCGTGCCGATGGTATTTGGAACCACACGACTTATGAGATGCCAGCCGTAGCTTGTGATGGACCGACGCTCCCTATAGGAATGCCTGATTGTTAGTCCATGCCGAGGGCACTTAGAACCACATGGTTTGTTAATTGTCGTTGCCGAAGAAATGGAATGATGTCCGGTCCGCCAGAAGAGCATGGTTTTGCTAAGATTGGGAACGGTCGTTAATAACTGGAACACATGTGGTGCATTGTGCATGCAATTTATGATGAGTGTTCTGATTATATGCATTGGTTGTATGGATTTGTGTTATATATGAACTGTTTAATGTGTGGACCAAGACGGGGTAAAGCGTTGCGAGGATCGCACACTATTAGTTTACCATCGTTATTGTATTACATGTTTAGGATGCTTTGAGCGAGTCAACGTCCCGCTCGGGCTTAGCCGTTGACTCACCGAGATTTTATATCTCACTCTGTTGTTGTTAACTATTTTTCGGGCCCTTAGCTATGGAAGCCGGAAGTGTTCGCAGATTCTTTTTTAGTAGCACGGAGTAGTGTTAACCTATAACCCTTATTTGGTATTTTTGGAGGGTTGTAGGAAGTAGTCTTGAGGTAAGGCTTGTATATGCATACTTCCCAGGGTTAACAATAAGTAAATAAAAAGTGTTGTGTTTGTTGTGATTTCCCGCTTTTCTATCCTTATTGATTTTATAACTGTTTGGGAGTTGTAATTTTCGCATGCGTTTAATAAAAAGATAAAAATAATGGGTCGATGACGTGCCTAGGACGTTATCTTTTTATGAACCGAGGCGTTTTGGTAGGGTCATTGCGAGCCCGAGGATCGAGGCGTGACAACCCCTCCCAAGATGGTATTAGAGCAAGGTCAGCCTGAACTACTTGATCATAGCTTGAAGTAATTAGGAGCATTGGGTTTTTGGGATAGTTAGTTGGATTGAAATCTCGTGCATGTGTTTGTTACTTAAGATTTTAAGGCTGTAAGCCCGAGTTCTTATTAAATGTTGCTTGGGAGTGAACGGGGCTCAGTAACCGTCTTAGAAGATGAGTAACCGTAATCCCATAGTCCCTAAAGGAGGAGTAGCTCAAGGGGATCCCAAAGTGGATGGGATCCTGCAAGCATTGGAAGCTTTCGGTGATATAGTTGGTTAGCAAGTGATGAATCAAGTTGCTGCTGCTTCCACTCCGCCCGAGGACCCATTAGCTGGAAATGGGAATGGAGCTCAACGGATTCAAAAGTTGGTAGAGCAATTCTTGAAGTTAAAGCCATCAAAGTTTTCCGGAGTTGGCGATCCCGAGGCTGCCACTCACCGGATTAAGGAATTGGAGAAAGCTTTTGCACTATTGAGGTGCAACGAGGAGGATAAGGTAACATTGGCGGTCTATCGGTTGCAAGGGAATGCCAGTATCCGGTGGCAAACTACGCGAGGTAGAATCTTCCCCGAGGGTACGGTTCCTATGTGGGATGCCTTCGTGGAAACTTTTTACAATAAATATTTCTCCGAGTGTGTCCGAGAGCAGAAGATGGCAGAGTTCATGCGCCTACACCGTAACTAGATGTTTGTAGACCAATATGAGGCCAAGTTTTCTAAGTTATCTATGTATGCGCCTAGAATGGTGGAAGACTATGTGGGCGGGGCAATAATGTTTAGAGATGGGTTGAAACCGAGCCGAAGGATCGGTTAGTGTCGTTGAACCCGAAAGACTATAATGAGCTGTACGAAAGGGCCCAGCTAATCGAGAGAAATATGATGGAAATGGCTGCTACATATGAATCACGGTTTGTGCTCTCTGGTAGGAATGAACGCAGATTTGGCAAGAGACCAATGTCGGGAGAAAGGTTGACCATCCCACCTAACCGGAGGAATGCTATGGGAAAGCCAGCTCTTGGTAATGGTGGAATATGCCGATTTTGCAATCGGAGGCATGGGATTGCCCTGTATCCCTTCGTAAATGGAGCCTACTTTGGTTGTGGTCGGGTGGGCCACCGGGTGATAGATTGCCTACAGAGGCAAAGAGGAGTTCCGGTACCATCACAGCAAGGAGGACAGCCACATGGAAATATGTCGTAGAATTATCAGAACCGACCCCCAGCGTAAGGAAGAGTTTTTACGGTCACCGGGGAAGAGGCGAAGGATTCGCCGACCATTATAAGTACTGTCCGCTTGTATGATCATGTAGCGTATGCGTTGTTTAACCCTAGAGCCACGCACTCCTTTGTTGCTGAGCGGTTTGTTAAAATAGTAGGGTTGAGTCTAAAACCGCTGGGGACGGTCTTTAAGATATCCACGCCGCTAAAAGATAGTGTAATATCTGCCGTAAGTTGTCCCGATTGTAAGTTGACAATAGGTGATCACGAAGAAATGATAAATATGATTGTGCTGAAAATGTATGATTTTGATGTGATTATCGGTACGGATTGGCTTACAAAGCAAAGAGCCACGATTGATTGCTATCATAAGGCAATTCGGTTTAACCCGCTAGATGGGATTAGTTTTGAGTTTGTTGGAAGTCGAGATGGAACGTCGACCCTATTGGTTTCGTCCTTAGGAGCGACTTGTCATTTGGAAAGTGGCTGTCAAGGATATCTGGCGACCGTAGTTAACACATCCGTTGAGGAGCCAAGGATGGAAGACATCGCAATTGTGTGCGAGTTTTCTAATGTGTTTCCCTAGGAATTACCAGGTTTGCCACCAAATAGGGAGATCGAGTTCGTGATTGAGCTAATCCCTAGAACGAAGCCGATTTCCAAAGCCTCATATGGAATGGCATTGTCAGAGTTAAAGGAACTAAAAGTGCTGCTACAGGAATTGCTGGATAAAGGATTTATCCGCCCCAGGTCGTCACCATGGGGAGCACCCGTGTTGTTTGTTAGGAGAAAGGATGGATCATTGCGCCCGTGTATAGACTAGAGACAACTTAATTAGGTAACGATCAAGAATAAGTACCTGTTGCCAAAGATTGACGATTTTTTCGACCAACTTTAAGGAGCTTTAGTATTTTCCAAGATCGACATACGGACAGGATACCATCGGTTGAGGATTCCAAAGGAAGATATACCGAAAACGGCATTTACGATGCGTTATGGTCATTATGAGTTCACCGTAATGCCGGTTGGTCTAACAAATGTACCTGTTGCTTTTATGGACCTAATGAACATGGTGTCAAGGAGTATTTGGATAGATTCATCATAATGTTTATTGACGATATCTTAGTGTATTCGAGGAGTTATGAGGATTATGAGCAGCATTTGAGGACGATATTATAGGCTCTTCGAGACCAACAGCTATACGCCAAGTTTAGTAAATGTGATTTTTAACTTACTCGTGTGGCATTCTTAGGCCATGTGGTATCCGGTGAACAAATTTATGTGGATCCAGCTAAGATTGAAGCGGTTACCGATTGGCCGAGGCCTACGACAACAACAGAGATTCGAAGTTTTTTGGGATTGACAAGTTACTACGGACTATTCGTGGAAAGGTTTTTTGCCATAACCATGCCGCCGACACGATTGTTTAAAAAGGACGTGAAGTTTGGATGGACAAATAAGTGCGAGCATAGTTTTCAAGAGCTAAAGTATAAGCTAACTACGACTCATGTCTTAACAATACCGTCTGGTCCATGAGGATTTGAGATTTACAGTTATGCGTCACACAAAGAATTGGGATGTGTGCTAATGCAACATGGAAGGGTAGTTGCCTATTCATCTCGTCGATTAAGGCCTCATGAATTGAATTATCCAATGCATGATATGGAATTAGCAGCCGTTGTTTTTGCTCTTAAGATTTGGAGGCACTATTTGATTAGTGAAAGATTTCGGGGGTATACGGATCATCAGAGTCCGAAGTATCTATTCTCTTAGAAGGAGTTGAACATGAGATAACGATGTTGGATGGAGTTGCTTAAGAACTATGACTGCGACATCTTGTATCATCCAGGTAAGGCTAACAAGGTCGCAGATGCTCTAAGTAGAAAATTAGTGATTGCTCAATTATCGGTCCAAGAATGGCATCTTCTTGAAGAAGTGAGAGATTTGGATTTTAAATTGAAAGTAAATCGCCTATCGAACCTCGTAGTTACGTTGAGAATTGAGCCGTAAGTGCGGGCGAGAGTTAAGGCCTTGTAGTCGACGAACCCCGCCATTCAAAAGATCCTTCAAGATGGCTTAGTTAAGCGAAAAGTTGACTTCCAAGTGACCGAGGATGGAATACTAAGGTTTCGAGAACGTCCGTGTGTGCCTATTGATGAAGGTTTAAGGGAGGAAATTTTATCGGGAGCACTTCAGAGCAGCTACGGTAGTCATCCTGGTAGTACGAAGATGTATAAGAATTTGAGACAACATTTTTAGTGGAATGGTATGAAAGCTGATATAGCCAAGTACGTGGCGAAGTGCTAGATGTGCAAGCAAGTTAAGGCACAAAGATCAAAACCTGGTGGATTGTTGCAGCCATTGGAAATTCTAGAGTGGAAATGGGAGTATATCACAATAGACTTTGTGATGGGGCTGCCAAGGAATCAAAGAGGCAATGATTCTATTTAGGTTGTGGTAGACAGATTAACGAAGTCTGCTCATTTTATTGCTGTGCGAAAGGATTTCACTTTGGACAGATATGCTTACTTGTATGTGAGATATATAGTACGATCGCATAGAGTGCTAGTGACGATCACTTCATATCGTGATCCCAAGTTCACTGCCACATTTTGGAAAAGCCTGCATAATGCATTAGGGAAAAAACTGCCGTTTAGTACGGCCTATCATCCACAGATGGATGGTAAGTCCGAAAGGACAATTCAAACACCGTAGGACATGCTGAGAGCTTGCGTTTTGGATTTTAAAGACAATTGGGAGGAACAGCTTTATTTGGTTGAGTTTGCCTATAATAACAGCTTTCGGCGGAGTACCAAAATGGCACCTTTTGAGGCATTATATGGTAGAGCTTGTAGGACGCCGATGTGTTGGAACGAAATTGGTGAAAGAAGTATCACCGGCCCCGAGTTGGTAGAACAGTTATTGGAAACTGTCAAGAAAGACTCAAGACCACTCAGAGCCACCCGAAAAGCTATGCAGATAAGAGGCGCCGACCTTTGGAGTTTCGGGTAGGAGATCATGTATTTTTGAAAGTGTCGCCGATGCATGAAACATCTCGGTTTGGCAATAAAGGAAAGCTAAGCCCGAGATATGTGGGACCATTTAAAATTTTGGAGTGAATTGGAAGTCTGGCATATCGTTTGGCATTGCAGTCGAGACTTGCTCAAGTGCATGACGTCTTTCATGTGTCGATGTTAAGGAAATATGAGCCCGATCCAGCTCATGTGTAGAGTTTCGAGGAAATTGAAGTGGACGAGCGAGTATCGTACACAGAGCGTTCGTTGAAAATTGTGGATAGGAAAGAACAAGTGCTTCGGAGAAAGTTTATCCCAATGGTCAAGGTAATTTGGCAACATCATGGAACTAAAGGTGCAACATGGGAAAACGAGGAAATCATGAAGAATTTGTACCCTTTTCTTTTTGAAGAAATGTAACAGTGTTTTAATTTCGAGGAGGAAATTTCCTAAGGAGGGAAGAGTTGTGACATCATGGAAATTTGGCATCTGTAACAAAAATTATAAATTCCGGCATGAAAAATAAAATTTGGATTGGAAGAATTTAAGAGATGATGATTGATTGTTTCGGGACGTCTATCAGAAAAAGTCGAATTAGAATAGTCAAATGTCAACTTGTGTTACCGAGACCCTTCGCGTTTGAACCTAGCCTTAACCGAACCCTAAATGTGAAAATCCTAATTTACCCTCAATCAATTGAGCCAAATTACTACTGGTACCCATCTTACCAATTACCAATTTGTCCCTAGATTTTATTCATATAGGACAAAAAAATTTAATTGTGAAAGGACTTGTGGGCCCCATTTTCTTTTTTATCCCAACTACCTCACGTCACCCTCCCCGTCACCTCATCCCCATCTCTCTCTCTCTCTCTCTCTCTCTCTCTCTCTCTACGACCAGAACCCCCCCCCAAACCAAGCGTCCTCATCTTCTTCCTCTTCTTTCCTTCTTCTTTTCTTTTTTGGTTTTGTGCGACAGTCCACCCTTTTACCCCCGGCCACCCCGGTTGCCCGGCTGCTCGATTACCACCGCCACTTGCACTATCCAGCCGTCGATCTGGCTCACGTGCCGCCGGCCACCACTCGCCCGACCACCGCCTATGGTTGTCCCAGCCCAGGTTGTCGTCGCGCCGCACCACTAGTCTCGTCATCGCCAAAAGTCCAGCCCGCGACTCGGATCCGAGCCGCCCAACCGTTGAAACCCCCAATGCCGCCCACCCAAGCCCAAGCCTTGAGATTTGAGAACCTCGGCCCGCCGGATCCGCGAGCCCCGGCTGCACCTCACCCAAGCCCGACAGTCCTAACGCCTCTATCCATCTCCCACACTAGCCGCTCGCAACCCACTCAAGCTCCAGCCACACCACGACCAGCCCCGACGCCGTGTCCAATCGTCCCGACCACTGCTAGGCCAGCCACCCAAGCCTCAACCGTGAACTCGAAGAATCCAACCCAGAGCCCCTCGCGACACGACCCAAAGTTCTTCAGTAGGGCGACTCGACCTAGAGACCCGCGGCCCGAAACACGACTCTAACCCGACTCGAACAGTGACCCAACCCGAAGCCTAACTATAACTATATCGCGCCCGAACCAACCTCGACCTATGTCGCCACCGTTTCGCAAGCCCCGCCATTTTTGTCACCGCCGCGCTCGACTCTACA
This sequence comes from Rhodamnia argentea, assembly GCF_020921035.1. Lineage (NCBI taxonomy): Eukaryota > Viridiplantae > Streptophyta > Magnoliopsida > Myrtales > Myrtaceae > Rhodamnia > Rhodamnia argentea. The sequence continues at coordinate 31,875,316 of NC_063153.1, read as the reverse complement.
TCGAACACCGGAGTAGTGAGTCGACCCCTAAACTCTGATTAGGGCGTTAACCGCTTTTGAGGATTAGAATAATTGATATTGATTGTGATTGAAATAATTGACAAGTGCCGGTTATTTATTTAACTTTTTAATCAAATTATTTGTCCGAAGTCGGGTCGATTGAATATTAAGGTGACAATTAATCGAATCATGGATTAATTGATCGAGATGGATTAATTAACTCAAGTCGGGTTAATTAATTAAGATAGATTTAATTATGTATATATGAGATTTATTAATTGCTAATTAAGTTGTAATTAAATCAATTAATTAGGACCGCAATAATTATTTAATTGTTAATTCATTAGTGGATTATTAATATTAGCTGATTTTTTGATGACTGTGGAATGTCACAACTAATGTGCATTTGATGGGTGATTATCCTGAATATAGATGCAAAGTTTAGTGGATAATATACGTGTATATGTGATCGCATGTGAACCAAAGTTTTAAGCACAAAAATGGCTTCAAGCCAAGTTTTGAGCACGATTGTTTGTGGATTCGTTGAATTACATGTAAAGATATAAATTAGCTGGTTGCATGTCGTGCTTGTGTGGTCGTATAATGGAAACCGTCTTCTCGGATACGTGAGGAAAAGCCGACCTCCGGGTACGAGGGTTTGAGCCCGGTAAGTTCGTGCCGAGGGTACTTGGAACCACACGACTTATTAGATACCGATCGCAGTTTATGATGGACCAACGCTCCCTATAGGAATGCCCGATCGTTAATCCATGCCGAGAGTACTTGGAATCACATGGTTTGTCGGTTGTCGTTGCCGAAGAAATGGAACGCTGTCAGGTCCGCCAGAAGAGCATGGTTTTGCTAAGACCAGGAATACTCGTTAATAACTGGAACACGTGTGGTGCATTGTGCATGCAATTTATGATGAGTGTTCTGGTTATGTGCATTGCTCATATGCATTTGTATTATAAATGAACTGTTTAATGTGTAGACCAAGGCGGGGTAAGCTTGCGTGTATTTGATGGGGAACTGTGGACTTTGGATTTGATTCTGTGATAGGTAAAGCGTTGCGAGGATTGCACGATATTAGTTTACCATCGTTATTGTATTACATGCTTAGGATACTTTAAGCGAGTCAAAGTCATGCTCGGATTTAGCTGTTGACTCACCGAGATTTTATATCTCACTCCGTTATTGTTAACTATTTTTCGGGCCCTTAGCTATGAAAGCTGGAAGTGTTCGCAGATTCTTTTTGAGTAGCACGGAGTAGTCTTAACCCATAACTCTGATCTAGTATTTTTGGAGGGTTGTAGGAAGTGGTATTTTTGGAGGGTTGTAGGAAGTGGCCTTGATGTAGGGCTTGTATATATGTACTTTCTAAGGTTACCAGTAAATAAATAAAAAGGATTGTATCCGGTGTGATTTCCCGCTTTCTATCTCTGTTGATTTTGTAACTGTTTGGGAGTTGTACGTTCTGCATACATTTAAGAAAAAGATAAAAATAATGGGTCGATGATGTGCCTGGGACGTTATCCTTTTATAACCCGAGGCGTTTTGGTAGGGTTTGTTGCGAGCCCGGGAATCGGGGGATGACACTCTCTCTCTCTCGATCCATCCATCCATCGATCCATCGATCAAAATCTGTTTTTCCATTTCATGATTCTATGGACACGAAGGTGAAAGCCGGTGAGAGACGATCAGAATTTGATAGTCCGAGTGATGGTTTCCGATAATATCCGTGTCGGTTAGTTTCCCTTATCCCTATTTTAAACTACTGCAATGCTTTGATTATGAATGGTGAGTTGCCGATGCCAATGATTGGGACAATCGCGATTGCTGGTGGTGGTTCGGTAACCAGAGGCGGTGGACGGTGGGCGGTGTCTGTATTTACATAGAGATAGCATACGTGGGTTATTCCTAGAGCTTTGATGCTCTTTAGTCGGTAGGTAAATTTTGGATAAGGAACGAAGGAAAAAGAAAGAAGAAAATAAGAAATAATGGGCTTGTTATGTTGGAAAAGGGGTTTAGCATGTATTTATTGTGGGCTTAATGTTTTTTGGTCGAGAAAAAACTAATTTTATTTAATTAAAGGGTGGGCCCGACGAAGGGGCTTCCAAACAAAGTAATTCCAAGGTCATGAGGGGGTTGTCTACCTTAAGGAAAGAACATTTTGTCTTTGTGCTTTAGCCACCCAGTCTGCTGCTCAGTTGGCATTTCTACCTACATGGGCTACAGCCGCCTTAGGGAGCCAGCCCAGTAAGCTGGGGCCTCCAAGATAAGTGCGTTAACTTCCCACAAAATCTGATCTAAGCTATTTTTGGTGTGCACCACTTCCTAGCTATCTAACTCAAACTCAAAGATTTCACTTCCTCTTTCTCGCACGTGCTTCCGTCCTTCCAGGAGAGTTAACGCACTTAGGGCTACATTCGATTATAACAGAAGTTGGGCTTACGGCTTAGTTCGGTCTTGATAGAAACTGTCTTTAGTTGGGTTATTTTTAAAAATGGGTTTTTAAGATTTTATCAGTGAAAGAGAGCTTGATGTAACAAGGCCCACTTGTGTCCATGGCCCAGACCCAAGAGTCCACAACAGCCCATATTTGGACAGGGCCCAAGGGCCCAACCCGGGTCCCCATCTACCAGAATTAGACTTTTTTCAGAAAAAAAAAATTAAACTAAAATCTTAAAATTAAAAAAATCAGAAAATAGTTTAGAAGCAGGCATTGATTAGGTTGTTAGATTTTAGCATTAGATTTAGCTTAGTTTCATTTTGGTCAGTATATATAGTTTTTTCGACCAAAAAAAGAAGTGTATGTAGTTTAGACATTTTAGCAAAATGCCTTTGGCATAATTGAATTTTTTGGTAGGTCAATCTTTTAGGCAAGAAATCAGACTCAATTTGAACATGACTGGTGGGGTTTCTGTCCTGGGGCTTAATAGCAAAACCGTGTATATAAATTGTTCGACACTTCATTGAATTTACTTCTATATGCTTTAGTTTTATCATACGGATTGTGGTTGTCTACTTTCATTTGTTTACGCATTCGTGCATGGAGATCCTTTAGCGGAATAGGGTCATAAAATGGGTAAGGACCGTAGGAATCAATTAGGAAAGAGTGATCAAGTCTAAGTACCGAAATGACATTAGTTAAATAATTAGGGTAATCAAACCCTTGTACTTAAATCTTTGGTTGCAATATGAAGTGCGATATATCCTACCATCACACTTGGCTCCTAGCCGACCTCGACACGCTAGTGGTGTCTCACTCACATGATAGAACCTTTTTACATTAAATCGAACTAAAATGAAACCTCCAACGCCGTGTGAGGTAATTGTTTGGGGTGAAAATACCAAAAAAGTCTTAAATCTATTATCTTGGTACCAATTTAGCGATAAAGTTTTAAATAGAACTAATTTAGTCATAAATCTATTATTTTGGTACTAATTGAGTTTATCCCGTTAATTTTTTTTTTTTTTTTGAAAATCGCTTACATGAACATCGGTTGTTTTACATAGCACAAGGTTACGGGGAGGGCTTGGCCCTTGCGGCCTATGGGATGGTTGAGCCCTTGTAGCTTGGGTGAGGGTTGAGCCCATGCGGCCTCTAGCAAGGGCTTGACCCTCATGGCCAAGCAAGGTCTTGGCGGTCGGGCTACAAAGGGTCATTGGTGACCCTCGCTGGCCAAAAAGAATAAGATAAAGATAAAGATAAAATAAATACTTTCATAAAAATGTTAACAAAATATAAGATTTGTCTAAGTCGGTGTCGGTTGTGTCACGGAGGACGGCAACGACTTCCAATCAAAATTGGCTGGATGGACTCAATTAAACTAAGGAAAAATTAAAATGTTTAGGGCTGAATTAGTATCAATGCAATATATTTAGTAATTTTTTTGGTATTTTTTCCTTGTTTAGGAGAACACGCTCTAATTGACGACCGGTGGTCCCCAACTTGACATTGCCATTAAACCCGCTTGGTCATGACAATCAAATTATGTAAATTCACTGTTTGAGTTCTTTTCTTTTGTTGTTTATTTTATTGTCAGATTTATTATTTGTCGCAATAAATAACATAGTTAATCTGTAACATTTTATAGGCATATATATACAAATGAAGATTCTTCTCAATGAGTCAATGCCTACAGATTCTAGGCCAAGGAAAAGCAAAGCAACCCCAAGACATTGAAAATACCTCCTAAAATGACCCACTAGTAAAAGGATGTGCGAACAGCAACTATAAAAGAAAAAGAATGAGATTTGGCTGAAAAAGGAATGATTCATTCGTAAAAGACTTTCTTATTTATTTGTACTCTTCCCTTTCTAATAAAAAGAGTCCATGTTCATATCCCAGTCGTTTAGCTTCTTCTTCTTCTTTTTTCAAAGAGTATTTAGGTAACTATATTTCACTCTTTAAAGACTTCCCTTTGAAATGCTCAATTGAAAATAAATTAGGTCATCTCCTACTAGAAGTGAAGGAAATTTATTCCAAACTCGACACGGCAGATAACACGAAAAACATGCCCAGAATCTCTTGAATCACTTATTGAAAAAAGTACTTCACTCAACGGAATGTACCTTGATTTCCACAGATTAAATGTTCGATATAGCCTTGAGAGAGAATATGTCTACAATCTCACACTTGGGAGACGAGCAGGTGGCAACATTGTCTTTCTTTTCCTTGTTCTTTTTGTTTTCTGTGTGTTAAGAATATCTTCAAACGAAGTCTCAAGAGTAGTAACTGTCTTCGGCAATTAACTCTTGGAGCTAATGGGCTGGGTTAGCCCAACATAGGCGGCCCACCATTCCACCTGTAAAACCCAACAAGAAGTAATGAGATATATGTAAGAACCTCGTGAGGAAGACCGATACTGCTATTCCCAATAAAAAAATGATGTAATTGGGCCACAAAACCGTTTTCAAAGAATGGCAATCCTATAATTGAAAAATTAATGCATTTTCTATTACGAAATGTCATGACGTCATGAATCATTGAAAAGAACATGTTACATGGTTTTGCACTTGCTTATGGAGTAAATGCTTTCTACTTACCTTTGTAAAATATTGTCAAACAGCTAAACGTTGAACATCATACATAAATGGTTTTAAGACGGTTTGTGTTACACCTTTACAATGTTATAAAGTTAAAAACTTATATTTTAAAACATTATATGCTTGGCTACGATGAAGATAAAATTAAAAAAAGACAAAAAAATATTATTAAAAATTGGCCACGGTCACATGACATTAGCCCCGGTAACGCCATGTCGGTGATTTTCATTCAAAATTGGCTGGAAAAATTGAATTTTCACAAATTCAAAATGCTTAGGATTGAATTGACAAATAGATAAGGTTTAGAATTGAATTGGCAAAAGTAAAAAATATTTAGTACTTTTTGCACAATTTTCCCCTAGTTTACTATAGAGTTACAATTGACTATCTTAAATGGGAATGTGAGCTATCGACACTCAAATGTCATTAATCTAGGAGTATGAAAACGGTAGACATCCAATCTTGTAGAATAACTTAAATAATATAAGCTGTTGGCTCACTGATTAATTGTACTTATCTTATATCTTTCCCTTTAGAAACCCCACTAAGTTTTCTTAATTTTTTGAGTGAAAGTTCATCCTCCAATATTTGGCATACATAAAATTTGATTTTCCCTTGAATCAGATAATCAAGTTAGCCACTTTCAAGGGGAGATCGACAAGTGGAGACAGCTCCATCACTCAGTAAAAGTGAGTGATGGAGCTGACAAAAACTCATTTCTCTATATATGTCCTCCAAGAAAGTAGCAACAACTTAGATTTAAGCTCAAACTCAAATGGTCATCCACAATAGCCATTTTGTATGTTGAATGTGCTTATGATCTTCTTGCATATAAACTCATGATTGTACAGAACTTACCCACGAAAAAAGTTCAGCTCTTTCAAAAATAATGCTTCACTGCCTAGGGTGCCTCTGCCTCTAGAAAATGTAACCTAAAATTCAACGAGATCTAGCCAAAAAGAACTGTGCTTGTTCTCATATAGATTCTCATGCTTCTTGTGCTCAGGGAGGTGCAATAGATCAAAACATCTCATAGAACATGCTTAATATTCTAAAGAGGTGAACCAAGGTTAGCTTTAGTGACAACTGGAATTTGGCGACATATTTAGTCATTCATTGCATAAATAATTATGAGTTGATCCCAACTTTTAAACAAAAAAAAATTGCATATGCATCTTAGGAGCATTTTTTTCATTAATCCCATATAACCGCATTGGACTGGAGCTAAGGGATTTAGGTGAGGGAGGCTCTGAGATTAATTGAATTAACTGGACTGAGCCAATTGTTTCTCCCCCGTGGCCGAGATTCCTATGTGCTTTGCACATGTGGATATTCAAGTTAAAAAATATTAATTCAATGAAGCCATACTTGAAGAGCAATTAAACTTGAAATTACCGCGACTCAAAACATACAAGATAATAGCATAGTTTTCTACCGTTGAAATTAGGATATATCTTTTAAAGTTTAAGATATTGAAAGAAAGGGATTCTGATCTTAAAAGAAAACCCTAGATTTGATCTTATATAAACAAGTTTAAGGGGCACACGATTTGAGAAGTACACACACGAACACACATTTACAGAAGGGAGCTTGCTCAGTCAACGAGGGATCTCAAAGGAGATTGCTTGGTCAAAGTGTCCACCGTTGCCACCCGGCACCCCGTTACCGGTCACACCATAGCATCGCCGCCCCGACCGTGTCCATTGTTCCCTTTGCCGGTCGACATGAGTCCACAATTGCCGGTCATCTCGGGCAACAACGGGTTTTATTGCAAGACAACTCATGTTCTTTTTCCTCTTTTGATCATAATTCAATCAAAATTTCTCGAATTATCTTAATCTACGCCTAATTTGAGTATATAATCGCCTAATCTAGATTGTTTTGATTCTAAGTTGGTTTGTTTTGAGATTTTAGTCGATTCCTAAATTGGAAATTTCTTTGTTTGGGTTGAGCATCTAGTCGAGGTTTTGATCATTGGATCCCCGACTACATCTTGTTTCCTATTTTGGACATGATGAAAATTTTGTGATATGGGCTTGTTTTATTGCATTTTGCTGTCAATAGACATACGGCTTTACCGATAAAGGGATTGGAGGATAGGGACGCTAGTATTACAAGTGCGAGGTTCGATTCTCACGCTCCGCAAAGAAACATAGCAAAAGTCGGAAATATGAGAGTTAAATTTCCTTATTACGTAGTTTCCTCTTTTAACTTTAAGAAAAAGTCATAAAAGATACCTGCATATGTCATATAGAAATAGTTGCATCATCCTGTGATCATTTCCATAAGATCATGGGAATTAGATTGCATGTCATATTAGATAAATTCTCACATTTCATTAGTTAGATTAGCATCACATAGACATGACCTAAAATTAAATTAAATTGCATTGCATGTTGTTTAATGGTTTGTTAAACAAGAAAAATCCAAAAAGAAACGATCATCATTGCATATAGTGTTCTCCAAACGGTATTAGCTTTGCTAAGCCGTACACTCGAGATTTGTACAATTATTTGACGTAACTAAGTAATACAAAGCATATAAATTAAATGCATTATTTAAACTGACAAACATGGAGTTTCTAAATGACGATTTATTACATCACGACCCGTCCTCATGTCCAAAGCTTTATGCGAACAAAACCCGCCGACGGTATTCTCCAAGAGCCCAAATTGGGAAGATGTTCCTATATGATGAGTAGTTCAATGTACAATTTCTCATGAATACTCCGGTGATTTCCTGTAGGCAATGAAAGTAAATAAAGAAAATAATAATTAATTTAAGCACATTGCATTAAAATAATAATTAACTGGTAACGGCCGTAGAAAACACTAACAATTACCTGTTGAGGAAAATCACCATCGTCCATCTGTGAATTGATTAGCACTTTGACTCCACGATGGATGGGTGTTGGATCTATCTCGGCCTAGAATTAAGATAAGCAAACAAGCAAATAAATAAACGTAAGTAAGATTGAGCTGGTAGAAAGTACGTGCTTATATCATTATCATCAAAATAGACGATCCTATTTCTATTTTTATGCTACATTTTCTTTGCTAATCTTGATCAGGTGTGCTGGTTACATTCGAATGCCCATAATTCATTGTAACTTATCACTTATCAAACATTATCTGTGTGCCTACCCGCACCTCGTGCAGTTAGGCGGCTCACACGAATTCGGCGCTCCCCGATAATTGCTGCGACGAAATGGCATCATAGCCGATGTATTATGTCATATGTACGTGCTAAACACTGACCTGTCCTGCATCAATAAGGGACAACAAAGCCCATGCTGTCTGAACCAAGTTTGGTCGGTTTCCTTCCAAATTTGTGTAAACCTACATTTACAAGGTTATGTAAAATTATTATCGTCAATTACGACAAAAGAACTATATATATATATATTTTTAACTCTATAGTATGTAAAAATAAATTATATAATGACTTGCAAACCTTATTCTGGCTAGACAAATAACTCTCCCCCCATCCGCCACAAGGCAACTGTTTTGACAGCAAGAACTCACAAGCTTTTCTCAGGGTTGGACTGTTGCGGTGGTTCTTCCCACAAGCCGCAAGCCCTTCTACTGCAAACCATGTGCCATAGGTGTAGCAAACTCCCCAGCATCCATACCTGAGTTCATAACACAATCTCATACTAAGTACATCTACATTACGTTCAATCAGAAGAAGGTAACATGTCCGGGTTTCTCCTTCGGTATCTCACCATGAACCATCCGGCAACTGAGTGTTTTCGATGTAGTCTATTGCTCTTGTGACGCAGCTGTCGATTTCCTTTCGGCGATGCTTGGGGTGCAACTTTTTAAAGAGCGCGAGGCCTTGGACTGCTGACGAAGTGCACTCCACGTATCTATGTTAGCAAAAATGAGTTAGTGTTGAACGCGTGACTATTATGTTCAGGTTTATCAGTAGGGTTGATGGTTTTTGGGGCTTACTCTCTTTCAATAAGGGTGTCCTCAAAGAATTCTGTAGGATTGAACTTCTGGAAAAGAGAAAAGAAGGGTTTTAAGTGTAGTGAGAGATTCTTTTGCATGTGTTTATTCGTAAAAGCTATTTCAAAGAACATTAGAAAGTAAACTTGGTGACTACATAATACTCAAAATTTACCTCCAACCATGCATACGCTCTTTGTGGCTCCCAAGCAGGAAAACCGCCATTGCTACTCTGCAATAGTTTTTGTGATGTAATAAATTGTGCAACGTCATTCTAGTGTCTAAAGTTATCTTATTGACTGTGAAAGGAAATGAAAAAGCAATATAGTTCTTAATTACTTGTAGGGAAAGAATAACATTCACAGCATCGTAGAATCGCTCTGTTTCCATCTTCTCACCCACCAGGTCAGGTGACATTTGCGAAAACAAAAGCGCTGTCTGTAAAAGACATAACATTGTTGCGTGTTAAAGATACAGTTACCCTTTGAAAGGAAACTTCCAAGACCCCATCAAATGCATGTGACCGAGATTATTACCTTTAGCCCTTCAGCTGTACAATCAGAAACTTGCCAACCATGATCTTGCATAGCAAATGTCCATGCTCCTTTAGATATGTGTCTGTACATTGCTTCAAAGTCACCAGATGGGTTGTCTCGGACCTTCAACCGAACATGTTTTAGTTGAATGTATAAAGTACACCAAGTGACCAAGCCCTTTAGATGGTTCGGATTAGACTTCACCTGAGAAGCTTTCACAAAATTGTGCCCTTTTCGTAGTGTAGTTGCATACTCTTCTGTTAGGTTACTTGACATGATCGCTTGGATGGCAAAAGCCGCATCCCACATTTGACTGCCGAAGGTCTGGAAACCGAAGTGAAGTTTTTTGTGCTTAGAGAATTTGATAACACCGATGCTAATTTTGTTTAAAATGCTTGCCTCCCAAAATGCCAAATTTAGTTGATGAAAAAATTACCCATAAGCCAATTGGGATTACGAAGAAATGATTCTGTAGATCTTCGGTCATCGAGAGACACACATTTCACAAGATAGAAAGGTCAAGATATGAAGTTGTAACCTGCATTTTAAGTCCATCTTCAGCTATCCAATAGTAGTCTGGAATTCTGGCAAGATGACGTTTGTAGGCTTCTGAATTCGGATCTTCCACCCAACAAGCAATCAAACATAAAACCTACAAATTTTTCATATTCACACGTTAAGATTGCTCTGTCTTCGACACGCTTTGTTAGCATCTTAATGAAAGCTACTTCTTGTGTTCTTTTTTGAACCTTTTCCACACATCCAATGGTCAGATATCTGCTGTTCTCGTCCTCATAATGTACGTGCTTGATCGCCACTTTCAGAGCCATCTCTCTTATCATGGAAAACGGCCAGCGCTTCAAAGCTGGCTCTGCGACGTGGTGAAGGAATCCCCATAGCATATCTTGTACTAGAGGATGAGGGTAGTATAAATCCTCCTGAAGATCGGTACTTGGTTAAGCTTCACATATTCATTGACTTAGCTAGAGCATTTTAAATAATTTTCAGACATGTCAACAAGCGTTCCCTAGTTCATCAAACATACTTCAATTTTATCTCATTTCTTGAACATTAGACATAAGGTAAAAAAGACTTCCTTTCTACCAGGAGAAGAGTGGTTGCATTTCGGAGAGAAGTCACATCTGTATGGCTTTCAAAATATCAATAGCTTTTCCAGGACTAGGGTTGGTTTTAAATCATTCATCAATTGAGACAATTTCTGAACTTCAATTTTGGATTTATCACATCAACAAAGATCATAATTAGATCATGAAGCAACAAATAAGTAGTCAGTAAAGATTTTAAAGAAAAGAAAACAGGATACACAGGCCACACCTTTGCAACAGTATTCCTTGCTTTGTTCCAACTTATTTCATGATAGGGCTCGGTGTAGAGCTCTTGTCTCAATGATAAGATCAGTCCGGTGATGGGACCGACGAACCTCCTCCCATACAAGTATGACATGGGCATGTAAACGAGACGACAATAGCACAGCATGTTACCTGAAATTGATCATTAGTTAAGATGTCTATCCACTAAAATCATATCCAACATGCGATCGAAGCCATGGAAAGAAAAGTAATTTCCTTTCAATGAGAGGATATCAACTTAAGCATACCAGGGTGGATGAAAAGTTTCCTTGGAAGAAGCCAAAATTCTGGGGGCAGTGGATTGCACCCTGCCCATTCATAAACACCTAGTACCTGCAACAACGTTGTAAGTTTTAGCATCTAAACATAATTCTCGAGTTGGGCACGAAAATTGCATAATGCATTGTTGTTTAAATAGAACATTTTTTACCCATTTCCTTTTTCTCAGTAAGGTCAATGGAAGTCATTATCATATCAGTTTCTCTTACTTAATTAGGATCATCGCATAGGACTTTTGTCTTTCTTGAACAGTCTCATGTTCGGATGAATTCAAAGCCTAGATTAACAGGTTAAACCTATCTTTGTTCTGATGAAAACAAAAGCAGACATATTTAATCATATACCGTGAGCCAAAATTTTCCCCAAGATGGAGTCCCCACAAGACCACCGTGATCAAGAATCCATTTCCTTCCTCTGGCCATGGCTCCATCCTCGCCATCTTCAAGCCCTTCTCCAAGCAATCTCAGTGTGATGTAGCTGAGTGCAGAGCCAAACATGGTGCTATGCCCTTCTATATGAAATCCCCAACCTCCATCTTCGTTCTTTTAATTTGTCGGCAAACAAGTACAGATACATTGTCATCATCACATCAAATGAAAATGAAGTAAGCGCTTGCATGAACGAGCAAAGTGCACCTGGTGGTTGTATATGTAACGTTTGATTTCCTTCCTGTGCTCCGGAGAAAATATTGCATTCATCGCTCCCGTAATGTACAGTGCAAAGACCTGCAACGCATGTTCTCAATGCTTATTTCGTATTATCAACCAGAATAACCAGGCAAACATAAAGACTGTTGTAACCGCTCTTCCTCATCATACAAAGATCTTTGGTGGGTCTTGTCATCTATTTAACGTTGGACCTAAGAAAAAATTGTAAGTGGGTCTAGGGCGAAGTAGCATTTACATCGATACGTGAAACGCCACACGACACTACGACACGTCATTTCTAAAGAAATAAAGAATTTTGTATGTTGAAACACGTTGTATATTAGATGCATATTTTTATATATACATGATTATATAAAAATATCATTGATCTTCTTCTTCTTCTTCTTCTTCTTATGTTAGGAATTCATGATTAGATTTTTATTTGGGTTAACTGGGTATATAAAGTTTGGGTGGTTGGATATATGACTTAAATATATTGCCGTGGGTGGCTGGAGATATGACTTGCGTGTCGCTAAAGTGTCTAGAATACTGATCACGTATGGATCGCATGTCAGAGAGTGTCGGAGTATCAGTATGACACGGAGACCTATGGAGAGTGTCAGTGCTTCCTAAGTCTAAGATTCTGTTGTACGTCGGACCTAGGAAAAGCGGGGCTTACCATGGGAGGAAAGAAGAACAAGGGCCCAGCGTTCTCTGAGGGCCAATGGCCATCGTGGGCCTGAATGGATGAGTGGAAGCTGATGGCCCTCTGCAGCGCGGTGGTCACTGCTTCCTCCGTCATTTCTTCAGCCTCCTGCAACTTCACCGGCGGTGGAATCGGCCGACTTGGGTTCTCCTTAGTGAGCTGCAGATTCAAGCATCGGAGTCAACTCTAGTACCAAAGCTCAAAATGCAAACTAGGGCTTATAGAAAACAGAGAATGGAAACAAAAATTTGAGGTGAAAAGCGAGGAGGATTTTTCAAATTTTCCTTGAAAGTGAAAAAAACACTTGCGTGTCTGTCGGATCACGGAGATGGTGTCATTATCACGTGGCACAGTTGACGAGTAAGATACAACATGTGCCATGTAAGAAAGTCAAATTGGAGGCCTTGTCAACGCCACATATTATTATTATTATTACTTGGTCAAAATGGCACCACATATCAGTGATTGGGAAAACCACATATTACCACATCAAAATTGAAATCGGATCTCCCATCAAACCATAGGAGATCGCAATAACATGAACTCAAAAGGATGAAGCGGGAAATTTGTTTAACTAAAAAAAATGGGTTTATTCTAGATAATTAGATGTAAATCTGCTTGCTCCGTACCTTGTGATTTTAGCAAGGCTAGATGATTATTCAAAGTGACTTGCTAAATTAATTTGACACGACAATTGATAGGGTTCCGCTAGTAGTCCCCAATGCGACGTCGTCTACCGCAACCTACAAAATAAATTTTGTAATATATTTGGGAACCCTATTTTTAATTTTGATAGGGTCTCGCCAGTATGACAATATAACGGTAGAATACTAGGCATAAGATCAGAGGTGGGTCTCGCCATGATTGCTATATATTTTTTGACATCATAACACTTGCGGTTAAGATTGTATTATTATATTAGTAAATTATCAGCTTCTCAAATCTCATTTTAATTTTTTTTTTTAAAATCCCATTTTGATACGTTGTTGGTTGATTTGTTTCATAATATACATGGCTATATTTCAAGACACGATGGGAAGTTCGCCACCTCGATGTTGGTTCTTGGCCGATCCGAAGACAAGTTTCTGCCACCTAAGACAAGTGTCCATGAAATAGTGATCGGAACGACATGTGTACAAATTCCTCCATCGCTCGACACACTGCTCGCGAAGTTTGTTCTTTCCATGCCCAGGTTCATATAAATTAGTTTTTCCACTAGATGGAAATTTTCATCAAATAGCAAAAGGAATTTATTTACCAGCACCAAGACTTATCTACGTGTAGAGAAAAATTTCATAATTTGTGTACTTTTTCAAGAGGCTTTTTAAAGAGTGGGAGAGAGAGAAAGTTTAGTTCATGCGTGCCTGCATCCTCATGAGGAGATCGGAGCTCTGCTTGATCCGAAACCGGTTCCTCGTGAACTCATCCCTGACCCTCTCGACCTCCGCCCTCTCCTCCAGCGTCCCGGCTGCGGGGTCGAACTCCCAGTGCTGCCGCCCGACGTGGTTGTTCATGCTAGTCAGCCACGGCCCGCCCTCCGCTATCTTGAGCTTCCACATTCTCTCTCTCTCTCTCTCTCTCTCTCTCTAAAAAAAGCCTGTTGAGAGTGCGTGCTTCTGTGAGCTTCGAGGGAAGTGATGAGTTAGTGCACAGGCATCTGGTTTTTATAGGGGGTCGAGTGAGAGCGACCTCTATTATTCTATTTGGCTTTTATTTTCTTTTATTTTATTTTTTTTATCTTTGGGTCCAATTTCTATTTTTGTTGGGGAGCACCAACTTAATTACTGCTGCGGAAACTTGCAAGTTTGGGAAAATCCCGTCTTCGACTCGTATCTTCCGTAAACCACGCGTTGCTGTCAAATCTTTCAGATACAAGATCACCATATTCACACGAGCCCGAAAATTAACAGTTGCTAACTGCAACTTGAGGCGTATTTTCCACGGAAATGACTCTGAATAGATGCTTTTTCCCACGAAAATCATTCGCAAGAAAGAGGTGTAATCATAGATGTCTGGGCCCCCATGAACCCGCTTTCAGTAGTGGGGGTTGATCAAGGTAGATTACTTACCAATTTGCTTCATGTTTATGTACCAACCTTTAGAATAGTAGGAAAGCACCACTGGGACATCGTGCACGCGTTGTGGCCGCATGGACCATGTCCGTGCTAGCTATTCACACCAATGTTGGACCTTCAGTTCTTTTCCCATTTAATGAATAGGATGGAACCCAAGTTTGGTAAATTGGTACTCAATGGAAGAATAGCTCCACACCATGTCAATGCTAGCTATTCGCATCAATGTTTGACCTTCAGTTCTTTTTCCATCTAATGAACACGATGGAACCCAAGTTTGGTAAATTGATACTCAAAGGAAGAATAGCTCCTCACCATGTCCATATGAATTTTTTACCAAAAGTTGAAATGGAAGTCAGATACTTTTTTTTTTTTTTTATGGGCTGATTTTTCAAGTGATTTGACATGAAGAATTAAGGTCTTGTCAATGAGTGCCCCAAAGACACTTACGAAGCAATACTTGTTTTTTTTTTCTTTTTGGTCGGAACGAAGCAATACTTTATATGACGATAGTCAAACGCCGGAGAGAGAGATTTCCAATACATCAAATTTTTTGGGCCATCTTTGATGAAGCCCTTTCCTAAGACATCAAGTTTTTCTAGGCCACGTTCAATGATGGGAAAAGAGTTAATAAATGTAATAAAACTTCAAGTAATTTAGTAAGTATAATTTAGTGAAAGATTTCAGTAAGTACCATTTTCAAGATTAAAAAAACAATAAATTGATGGCATATTTTTTCATATAACTTAGTAAAAAATACCTAGCCTTTGCATGGGGTAGCCTCCCATTCTCCTAAATTTTTTTCTTACTAGAAAAAGACTTTACCGATAGTTATTGCTTCGACCACAAATTACAATATTAAGATACTTTGCAACATAAAAAAGCATTCTCCCCGTCGAGGTATAATCGCAAGTTTTTTTGGGGTGAACAATTCCAAAGTTGGCCAAGTTCTAGGGAATCAACCCTTTCGGGATGGATTTGCATTTTTTAGAACGTGAACTTACTTTGTACACCTTGGAACTGAACTTGTGGTTCCGAGTTCTTCTAGGGTCTACTCGGAGTCCAATCAATTTTTTTTTTATTTGTCTCATTTTTAGTCAAGCAACTGAAAGTTAAAGCAACAATAAAAATATTGATCTGTTTCTTCCATAGTGAAGTCATAGCAGAGAGATTCATTGGTTGAGATTTCTCTTTCCACTCTTGCATTTATTTGCCGATGGAAATTGTCTACTAAGTTTTACAATAAATGTGCAAGGAGAAAATAGTGTTTCTTGTTTGTCATAAGAAACCTACTTTATCTAAGTTATAGAATCGTAATTCAATTATGGTTGATTGAGGTGACTCTTGCTTTTGCTCAAAATTTGGAGCGACATGGTTTTTCCCACTTCAAATGGTGCGTTGCTCTGGTTGTTGGAAATTGCTCAAAAGGCTTAGAGGGGTTACCCTTGATTTTCGACCTATATATGTTATACGTACACCAATCAAATGGGTGGATCAGGTCCTAAAAGGTCCGACCCACATTGAACCATTTATTCGTAATGAAAAGTTATTTATCCATACTCAACCCAACACATATTGTTAGTACACTTCCATATTTACCCCAATCTATATAATTTTTTTTTAAATTATATTGCTAAAGCACTTCCAAGCAATACAAATTTCTAGACAACATTTTTATTTTTTAAAAATGAATTTTTATTAATTTTATTATCTTTCTTTCCTAATTATTTTTTGAAGTCCGACGACCCTCGTCGGCCATTGGACGAGGGCTGCGAAGCCCTCGTCGAACTTCAACAAATTAAAAATAAAATAAATATAATATAGTATAATTTATATAGAAATTCAGAAAATTCAAATATATTAAAAAAAAATAGGGCAACGCTATTTCCATTTCCATTTTGGCTAAGACACTCCTCTTTTCAATCAATAGACTAAAAAACCCTTCTCTCTCTTCCCTCTTCAGGTTACTATTTCCTTTTTATGAACCTAACCAATATAACTACCTTTATTTCTATTTTCCTTTTAAATATCAAATTCACAATATAAATGTCAAATTACACCTAATAAAAAATCATTCTATAATGCATCATGTTATCACTTTCCTAGAGAAGTTTGTTATTCTTAATTTATGATCACATGCTTTTAATTAGAAAAGCTATATAAAATGTTAGAAATTTCTAGTTATAATGGATTATGAGCACACACAATTAACTATCTATTTTTTTTTTTATGAAATAGTTTGAGGGAATTTATTTCAAAGTTGAAATTTAAAATTCAATGCAACTATCAAGCATATTTTGATCTTGTGGGTAATTTTTGAGTGGACTTGTAGGTTTCTAAAGTTACAAATTGCTTATTTGTACTATTTTTTTTAGATTTCACATTTTAATATGAGTTGCAAGATGGGGTTGAAATTTTTTTTACACATTCTGCTTTTTAAAATTTGCATAAGTTGATCCACTTGCTATGAGATTGAATTTACAATCGATATAAATTCCTTTCTTTGTATCAAGGGTTGAACAAGACGAAATTTCATGTTTTTTTCTCTATATGTTTATCATTTGTTAATACATATCTAAATACAAAATATGTTCGACATTTTATTATCCTTTTAACAAATTAATCATTTCCATTTGGTCATCAATATTACTTTTCCGTTTTTGTCAAGATCAACTAAAAATAAAGGTAGATTTGTGGATAAGCATGATAAAAAAAACATTTAATTGAATAAAAGGGATGGTATTTTAGTAAGTTAACTACCAAAAAGAGTGTTTTAGCCAAAATGGGAGTGGAAATAGCGCCACTCAAAAAATAATAAAAATCATGTTTACTGTTGGGTCTCTTATGTGGGTTGAGTACACCTGATAGTAAAAGGATACGGACCTCTTAAATGGATTGTCTTAAGTGGGCTATAAAAAAGTTCACGATAGATCCATTTGTAACCTACTTATTTTGGTCTCTTTATTTTTTAGACCCATTATGATGGCTTTTCTAAATTTGTTATGACCCATTTAAATACGTGTGCGTTATTAAATAGGTTTCGGATCCATTTTGACAAGTCTGGTTATACGACATGGCCACATAGCACATACTACGTCGAAATAGGTATTACAATCGAATGGTCTTGTTTATTGCGCACTCATAGATAACCAAAACACGGATTTTCAAGATGGAATGTCTAAGAACACTCGAACCTCTCTAGCAAGTAAAGTCCGTTTTGATCGTCTCTTCGCATATACTTGCAGTAGCATTGGAGCAATGCCCTTTTTGGCACTCTGAATGGGTATTTACACAGCCAATTTGAAATTTGCAAGACTAATGTTCCCTTAAAAAACCGCATTCATAACCAACATTCAATGAATTTGGTGATTTTAAATTACCATAAATACTTGGTATTATTGACGAGATAACAGAACTTAATTAACAAATAGATGGGTAACAGAGTTCATTGACTAGTCTAGAAACTGCGGACAGCTCAACGTCATTGAATTTTTTGCCGTCCAGCTCACTGTCGCTGAATTTTACTTCTGTTCTGGACAAAGGGCAACAACGCATGCCTCATACTCTAGGGCAAACTATAGTGCTTAATCCTTTTGAGTTATCTAGAGGACTCCCTATTTTCAAAATATTTGAGTTGTTGGGAGGACGCTCGCCGGGTAGTTGCTAAGGGAGAACTTAAGTCCAAACCCGTCAACTTATCCAGTTAAATATACTTTAACCTAAAAACTTAAACAATCGTGCACCTTCATAAATCTCATCTGACATGTGAGTCATTTGCATTAGGTCTATTCCTCCTTAATCCAACTATCCTTCCGCACCAACATTATCTCGACTCAAAAACAGTTTGATTTGATTGCATATCCGTATGACTATAAGGCCATTTTGATTAAGACATTGCTTCGATTAGAGGACCTCGTGAGAGAGTTTGTGGACCACACATGAAAGAACCATTTTTAGTCCCCAAAAAAATCATGAGAATGAGATATCAACGATTAACGATGGAGGCCAACCGAGTCACGGCACTACACAAGAGAAAATGGCCTTGTTAATTAATAACGAATTTCAACAAACAAATAATAATAATAAGTTGACTTGGGTTTGGCGGTGTTATTTATTTTCAAGCAAAAGATCATGCTTACCAAATTAGGTGACGAATCATTTAAGACATAGCTGAAAGTAAGAATGCTACACCTGATAAACATTGTGGGATGCTAATCCGTTCCACGCGTAATCAAACCCGGAAGTTCAGATCTCTAGTTGATGTAGACTAGTTTCTTTCACTGGTAGACTCAGGTAGCTGACTTTCCCCATCATCACCTGTGTCTTTCCAGGTCCATCCGTTCCTGTAGTTGCTAGGGCTGGTTGCGTATCCATATGACTATAAGGCCCATTTGTTTACGACATTGCTTCGATTAGAGGACCTCGTGAGGGAGTTTATGGACCACACATGAAATGACTGTTTTTAGCTCGAAAGAAATCATGAGGATAGAGGTATCAACGATTAATGATGGAGGCCAACCGAGTCACGGCATGTCACAAGAGGAAATGGCCTTGTCAATTAATAATGAGTTCACTTGTTTTGCCGGTGTTATTGAATTTCAAGAAAAGATCATGCTCAACAAATTAGGTGACAAATTGTTAATTTATGTCTCAAGTTTAAATTGTTTGGGGATATAAATCGGTTAGTTAAATTAATTTAAAGAAAAATCTTGGATATATACAAGATTTGACCGGTTGACCGAAAGATGGGTATACGCAGTGGACGTCTTCAAGAAAAGTGATGATAGCCACTACAAGACAAAAGAGTTTCACTTATTGTAATTATATTTGCTTGTGGGGCCCAAGGTTGTTTCTTTTAAGTCAGAGAGAATACATGAAAAAGTAAAACATAAGGGTTTTTTACCCTTGACACCTGCTGCAACCGTACAATATAAAAGGGAGGACCTCTTCTGTTCCAAAAGGAAGACCGAGACACGCCGCACAAAAGAAGAAGCAGAGAAAAATCACTCGAAGAAGTCCGATCGCGCGAAGAAGACTGAAGAGAGAAGATTTGTGCTTCGTGAGTTTTATTATATCCAATTAAGTTGTTTATTTATGAACACTTAGGGTTTGGGTATAATTTAGGTGCGGGAAACATGAGCGTATTGAACGATTGTAATTCCGATTCTCCGATTATAGTAGATTGTTTTTGCTGGCTCTCTCGTGGATGTAGGTACCGATATTCGGACCGAACCACGTAATCTCTGGTGTCCTTTATTGTTCATCGTTATTTTTCTGGGCTTTTTCATATTGATTTATTTGCAAGATCCGGGTTAGTTTCCGCGCGTTATATTTTAACAATTGGTATCAGAGCCGGGTTCGGATATTCTAGATTGTGATTTGGGGCTTTTTGCTTGTCTAATTATTATCTGGATATCCTGTGATTGCAATTATGTCTGGAGTGAAAGCTAAAATTGAGAATTTTAACGGGAGGAACAACTTTGGGTTATGGAGCCTCAAGATGGAGGCGTTATTGACAACTCAAGGTTTAGCAAAAGCATTAGAGGGCAAGGGTGAGTTGCCCGAAACGATGACAGATGCTGAAAAGGACGTGGTAATGAGGAAAGCTAGAAGTTTAATCTCGTTGAATTTATCGGATGAAGTGTTAATAGAGGTAGGCGAGGAGAAGGATATCGCAGCATTGTGGACAAAACTTCGGGCGCTCTATGTAACGAAGGGTTTGAACAATCGCTTATATATGTTGAAGAGGATGTTCCGGTTCGGATATACCGAAGGTACGTCTATCAGAACCCACCTAGATGAATTTAATAAACTCATGATGGATTTGAAGAATGTCGGTAAGACACTTGATGATGAAGAGCGGGGCATGATGTTGTTAGCTTCCCTACCAGAGTCATGGGAGCACTTTGCTGATTCATCATTGCAGGGGCGTACTACGATTACCTCGGAAGAGGTAAAGTCCGCCTTATTTTCTAAAGAGTGGCAAAGAAAGTTGCGAGATGACAGCCTAGCACAGGATGTAGCGCGAGGACCGGTGATTTGGGGTAGAGAGCAACAACAAGGGTCCAAGAATGTGAGAAGTAAAAGCGGATCTAAGTCACGCCATAGAAAGTTTAAGGGACGCGTGAAGTGCTTTGAGTGTCACGAGGAGGGACACATCGGGAGAGATTTTCTTAAGTTGAGAAACATAGGTGATAAGCAGAAAGCTACAACCAGTGTGGCGAACGTTCTTGAAGAGAGCACTAGTGATGCGTAGCTGTCTTGTGTGTGATTGCGGGTTCGTCAGGAGATGAATGGGTGTTAGATTCGGGGTGTTCTTATCATATGACGCCTCATAGGAACCGGTTTACTACTTACCGGACTGCAGATGTTGGTAGAGTTTTGTTGGAGAATAACGCATCCCGTAAGGTTGTGGGGATAGGGACAATTCGGATTCGGATGCACGATGGCGTGGTGCGCACATTGACGGACGTGAGGCATGTACCAGAGCTCAAGAAGAACCTTATTTCTTCGGGGACACTCGATGATATCGAGTGTAAGTACACCACTGAAGGTGGAGTGCTGAAGATCTCTCGAGGTGCCATGACAGTGATGAAAGGGAAGAAAGTGAGTTCTCTCTATCAACTACTGGGAGAGACTGTGACAGGAGCCGCTGCGGTTTCATCATGTGAGTCAGATTCCGATTTAACCCGTTTATGGCATATGTGTCTAGGGCACATGAGTGAGGCAGGTATGACGATGCTGAGTGATAGAGGGTTGTTAAAGGATCAGAAGACAAGTAAGTTATACTTATGTGAGCACTGCATCTTTGGGAAGCATCGTAGGATTAAGTTTACTACAGGTATTCATTCGACCAAGCAACCTGTAGAATATATTCATTCAGATGTTTGGAGCCCGTCTCCGCTTCCTTCTAAAGGAGGTGATCGTTATATGCTGACATTTATCGACGACTATTCCAGGAAGGCATGGGTATACTTTACGAAGCACAAATCTGATGTGTTTGATCGGTTCAAGAAATTTAAGGCATTGATTGAGAAGCGATCGGATAAACAGATAAAATGCACGAGAACCGATAACGGCATGGAGTTACGTGGTAAAGATTTTACCGAGTTCTGCGAGAGAGAAGGGATTGTGAGACACCGCACAAGCACTGGGACACCACAGTAGAATGGTGTGGCAGAACGAAAGAACAGAACTTTACTTGAGCGGGCTCGGAGCATGCTTTCGCATGCTGGAATAAGCAAGGAATTTTGGGCCGAAGCGGTGAACATGGCATGTTACCCGATTAATCGATTTCCATCATCTGCTATCGAGTGGAAGACTCTAGAGGAAGTATGGTCGGGGAAACCCGTTAATTACTCCGGATTACGAATATTCGGATGTCCCGCATATGCTCATACGAGTGATGGTAAACTTGAGTCGAGGTCGAAGAGGTGCATATTTCTGGGTTATGCACATGGGGTGAAAGGTTACCGGCTGTGGTGCACCGATCCTAGATCACCCGGTTTTCTAATCAGCAGAGATGTGATCTTCGACGAGACCGCAATGCTTCAACAAAGGAGTTCTAAGACACAACCAGCAGAGCGGACGGATCATGGTGTTAGTAGTGAGGTGGAGCTTCAGGTGGAGACTCCGGAGACCTCGGAGGTAACAGATGTTAAGATTGCAAATGAGGCCGCAGTTCTCGAAGACGGTGATAGTGAACAACGAGTACGGCCGCAGCATAGTATAGCCGCAGACAGACAAAGAAGGTTGTCGCGACCCTTCGGAATTTTTTTTTTTTTTGGTGAGAGTTAACGAGCCGATCCTTTTATATGTATGACCCTGGTTGTCGGCGGGGTTTTAGGATCGCGGGTCTCTCCTAAGACCCATTACCCGAATCGCGATGTCGGGAAAAATTTTATCGAAGTCGACCTTAGTGTGGTTGAGTGGCATGTGCATAGTGTACATGCATTTTGGAGTCGCCACCGATCAATTTATTGGAGGGTATGATCGGAAAACCCTACCGAGCGATCGGGAGAAACCGTTCGGTTCCGCGAAAACCAGAGATTTTTGGATCCGGGGACTTAGTTACGTCGAGATTTTCATCAACGCCCTTTCGGTTACCGATGTCGAGTGATTTTCTAACCTATGAATTCATGCGGACGGACTTTCGGGTGAGGTAGGCCCTAACGGTTCTAAGTATTCATATAGATGGGAATTTTACTATCCTAACAGTCACAATCAGAAAATTAAGAGCGCAATCAACATAATCGCACACAATCAAATCAATCAAATGAACGAGTCTAATATGAGGACCTAGGTTTACTAGTGTACCTACAGAAGCTCAAATCCAATTTTCAAATTTTCAAAGGAGAGGGTGCCATCCGAGGACCTAGGTTTACTAGTATACCTACAGAAGCTCAAACCCTATTTTCAAATTTTCAAAGGAGAGGGTGCCATCCGAGGACCTAGGTTTACTAGTGTGCCTACAGAAGCTCAAACCCTATTTTCAAATTTTCAAAGGAGAGGGTGCCATCTAAGGACCTAGGTTTACTAGTGTGCCTATAGAAGCTCAAACCATATTTTCAAATTTTCAAATGAGAGGGTGCCATCCGAGGACCTAGGTTTACTAGTGTACCTATAGAAGCTCAAACCCTATTTTCAAATTTTTCAAAAGAGAGGGTGCCATCCGAGGACCTAGGTTTACTAGTGTACCTACAGAAGCTCAAACCCTATTTCAAATTTTCAAAGGGAGAGGGTGCCATCCGAGGACCTAGGTCTACTAGTGTACCTACAGAAGCTCAAACCCTATTTTAAAATTTTAAAGGAAAGGATCCGAGGACCTGGGGGCGCCGGAAGACCTGCAGAGAATCAAAGTTAGTCAACTCTTTAAAACGTAACTTTTCCGAGGATTTGGGGTCACCAGGGAACCCGCAGAAAGTTCAATCAAACATCATTAGAATGACAATTTTAAGTTCTAGGGAGAAACTTAAGAATTCCAAGCAAATTTTCAAAGTGTATTTGTGAAAGAAACATATCTAATCACAAGTTCAACTTTTCACTTGGGATGGATTTTGAATGACACATCCCGAGTGTTCTATAAAAAGGTTATTTTAAAAGTCTTTCAAAAAGATTTTCCTTCATCCAAGAGGACTTCTCACCATTTTGGGAAGGCTTTTCTTAAAATTCAAATCCGCTTACAGGAAACCTAACCTTGAGGTTTCGGGATCATTCGAGATGCTTACAATCGGCCTGATCAGAAAAGGTATTTTAAAAGGGACCGTAATTTAGGCCGGGTCAAAGGCTTATCAAAGGATATTCATTTTGAGGCTTAGAAACGAATTTTGATCAGAAATAGCTTCTTCGGGTCTACAAGTCAAGAACTCTGAAGTCATGATAAGACAGGATTATACTTACCTCTTTAAGCGGTAGCTTCCCGTGTGATCTCTTGCATCAACCTGAGACACCTCTAGATTAGAAAAATTTTGGGTGACAGGTCGTATCTTGGTTTAGGGTAGGCTTTTTAAGAATGGCCATATTTCAAAAGAGGGGTGAACTTGGGTGATCACCTTGACATTTTACCAGCAATCATTTGCTTTCGAGGAATTTTCATGATCGGCTTTCTTTAGCTTGTTTTGAGGATTTTCCTCTTTTCATCTGAATTTTTTTCAAACTTTACCCTTTTCAAGACGCTTTTTCATGGGCTTTGGCCTTGCTTTTACCAGGCGCTTTGCTTTTTCTAGCTCTTTTGCTTCTTGCCATTTTTTGCATTGACCGGCTCTTTTGAGACCAGTATCAAGAATTTTTCAAATTATGCATTTTGACTTATTGCTAGTAATTCCTTTGCTTTGCCC
This sequence comes from Rhodamnia argentea, assembly GCF_020921035.1. NCBI lineage: Eukaryota > Viridiplantae > Streptophyta > Magnoliopsida > Myrtales > Myrtaceae > Rhodamnia > Rhodamnia argentea. The sequence goes on along the minus strand of NC_063153.1, from coordinate 31,850,871 downwards.
CAGTGTAGGGAGGTGATCACCAACAAGGGTTTAGAAATGAACATTTAAAAGCTCGAATTGGCTCTTCAAAGGTCAAGTGTTTGGGGATATATAAATGAAATGCTTTTCTTCACTTTGAGGTGTTCCAAGCTTATGCCAGAAATCACCTGAAGCTATCACAAAAAGATTGATGCAGGTTAGCGCAATAAAGTCTTACCCCGATCTTTTCTCCAAGGAATCATCCAATGAACTTCCAAATATGTCCCCAATATGAGGTGGTTCTTGACAGGGTTGTATTCAGAAAATTTCTCCCTTTTGGCTCGGAGTGGTTATCAAAGGATATAAATGTGTATGGATAATTTTGAAATGAAAATACCTTTCATCACTTCAATCCATGTAATCACCGCGAATGATCCATACATCCCGAGATTAAGCTTTTTCGCTCTATCACTCTCACTCATCACTTAAGTGTATCGGGGACGTACTTGAGGATAATGTTTGCCTCTTTTCATCCGAAGGATCATTCTTTTGAAAAGCTTTCAAAACATACCATTTTATAAAAACTCGGGGCATTTCACCAAAATTCATCATTTGCAAAAGTTTTTATCAAAAGATGTATTCAAAAGATGTTGTCGTGTCTTAAAAGAAATGTTTCTTTGAAAGGGTCTTGTGGCTTTACAAATCCAAGTTTTTCAATTTCACGCATGACAGTGCATGAACATACTTCATAAAAGAGAAGAACCTCAAACCTGTCTTATTCAAATGCTGGCCTTTGCTTCTTGTAAAAACAAAAGGAAACAATCGGTTCAAAGTCGTTCAAAGTTTCAAATCCCGAAGCGACTTCCTCCTATCTCCTTCGGATGTTGATTCCTGTTTCTCGCATAAACAAAAGGAAACAATCAGTTAAAGATATTCAAAATTTTAAATCCCGAAGCGATTTTCTCTTGTCTCCTTTGGGTGTCGATTCCTGTTTCCTATAAAAATAAAAGGAAACAATCGGTTCAAAGACGTTCAAAGTTTCAAATCCCGAAGCGATTTTCTCTTGTCTCCTTTGGGTATCGATTCCTGTTTCCCGTAAAAATAAAAGGAAACAATCAATCAAAGATGTTCAAAATTTTGAATTCTAGAAGTGACTTCCTTGTTTGATCCATTGCTCTGCAGGATTTTTCGTGATTCCCGATCCACCTGCAAAATACAAACGTATGCAAATGTCATGTGAATGCAAAATTTTATATGACTCAGATATGCTCATCAATCGCTTTGAAGCTTGATTTTTTTTCAAGGATAATATCTCTTCATGGCGTCCGCATTTACTGGACTTGCCAATTCTTCTCCATCCATGTTTACAAGTATAAGAGCTCCCCCGGATAAGACTTTCCGAATTACGTAGGGGCCTTCATAATTTGGCATAAACTTGCCTCCTGGGTGTTGGGCATTTAGGAGCATTTTCTTCACAATCAGCATCCCCGCTTCAAAGTTTACGGGCTTGACTTTCTTGTTAAAAGCCCCGGCTACTTTCTTCCGGTAGCTTTGACCATGGCAGATAGCCTTCAATTGTTTTTCATCAATCAAATTCAACTGTTCGTGTCTCTGCCGGTTTCACTCATCCTCCGTGAGCTCTACTCGAGCCAAGACCCTTAAAGAGGGGATTTCCACCTCTACTGGTAGGACTGCTTCCATACCGTATACTAAAGAGTAGGGAGTTGCCCCGGTTGAAGTATGAATCGAAGTTCGATAGGCCATAAGAGCATATGGCAACCTTTCGTGCCAATCTCGATATTTCTCAACAGTTTTGGCCAATATCTTCTTGATATTCTTGTTTGCCGCTTCCACAGCTCCATTCATTTGTGGGCGGTATGGTGAAGAATTAAGGTGTCGTACCTTAAATTGATCCAATAGGTAATCGACTACCTTGTTGTTCAAATTGGAGCCATTGTCGGTAATTATGGCTCTTGGAACTCCATATCTTGAGATGATATCCCGCTTGATGAATTTAGCCACACTGTTTGCGGTGACGTTGGCATATGAGCTAGCTTCAATCCATTTGGTGAAGTAGTCAATAGCCACCAGAATAAAGCGATGTTCGTTGGAGGCCTTTGGGTTAATAGGGCCAATCATATCAATTCCTCACATAGAAAATGGCCAGGGTTCTGACATTTGATGCGATTCGATTAGCGGCGCATTTATCTTGTCGCCGTATACTTGGCATTGATGGCGGGATCTGACGTGCTGATTGTAATCTGACTCGATAGTCATCCAGTAGTATCCAAGTTTCATGATCTTCTTGGCGAAGAGGTGACCATTCATATGCGGCTCGCATTCTCCTTCATGAATCTCTTTCATAATGAGATTTGCTTCTTTGGCGTTTACGCACCTCAGTAAGACAGAGTCAAAGGATCTCTTGTATAAGATCTATCCGCTGAGGAAAAATTTAGAAGCCATCTTGCTAATGTACTTCTTATCTTCTAGTTGGCTGTCTTGCGGGAATTCACCCTTCAGCAGGTAATTCTTGATGTCATGATACCATGGTTCTTCATCAAGTTCTTCTTCAACAACCATGCAGTATACGGGTTGATCAAGGATATCGATCCTTAACGGCTCTATCTCAAGGCCATCTTGTACTTGTAACATGGCTGATAATGTGGCCAAAGCATTAGCAAAATGATTCTGAGTTCTTGGTAGATACTCGAAAGTAATCTCCTCAAAATGTTGGATCGGGTCTTCGAGGAATTTATGATAAGGGATAAGTTTGGGATCCTTCGTCTTCTACTCTCCCCGAGTTTGTAAGATGATTAACATAGAATCTCCGTATACCAATAGCTTCTTCACCTTTAATGAGATGGCCAATTGTAATCCCAAGATGCAGGCCTCATATTCAGAAATGTTGTTGGTGCATGGGAATACCAACTTGGCCGAGACTGGATAATGTTGATCTTCGGGGGATATTAAGACTGCCCCGATACCTGATCCAGTGAGATTCACTGCGCTATCAAAGTACATTGTCCACTTGTCTTCAGATATATTCAAAATTTGACCTCCCTTGTTTTGCTCTGAAACATCTTTAGAAGGATTTTCAGCTAGCATATCAGCAATTGCTCTTCTCTTGACAGATTTTTAGGGAGAGGTTCTGATGTCAAATTCCGAAAGCAATACCTGCCATTTGACCATCTTTCCTAATAAAGCCGGTTTCTCCAAGAGGTACTTGATGGGGTCATTCTCAGTAACCAACTGGATATGATAGTGCAAGGTATACCGCCTCAATCCGTGGAGGACCCAAACCAATGCTTCGCAAGTCCTTTCCACTGACGAGTATTTAGCTTCAGATACAGTGAACTTTTTGCTCAAATAATAGATGGCCCGTTCCTTTCGATCCTTGGGGTTAGTTTGAGCTAATAAAGCTCCCAAGGACTCATCATAAACCGTCAGATATAGAGTTAAAGGAACGTTAGGGATAGGAGGTTCTAGTACTCGGGGTTGTACCAAGTATTCCTTGATCTTCTCGAACGCTTGTTGACACTCTGAATCCCATTTTACTTTCGCGCCTTTCTTCAGAAGCTTGAAAAAGGGTTTCGCCGTTTCTGACAACTGCGATATGAATCTGGATATATAGTTCAATCTTCCAAGTAGACCCCTCACTTCTTTAACAGTAGAGGGAGTCCCTATTTCCCATATGGCTTTGATTTTGGAGGGGTCAATTTCGATTCCATGACCGCTTACGACAAATCCGAGCAGTTTTCCAGATCTTGCGCCGAATACGCATTTCGCGAGATTCAGCTTGAGCTTATATTTTCTCAATTGATCAAATAATTTCCTCAGCACTTGGATATGATCTTCTCCAGGTCTGGATTTGGCGATCATATCATCTACATAGACCTCCATCTCTTTATGTATCATATCATGAAAGAGGGTTACCATAGCCCTTTGATACGTTGCCCCTGCGTTTTTCAATCCGAAGGGCATGACCTTATAACGGAAGATCCCCCATTGTGTAGTGAATGAGGTCTTTATCTTATCTTCTTCTTTCAACATGATCCGGTTGTACCACGAGAATCCATCCATGAAGGAGAATAGTTCAAAACCCGTAGTGCTATCGACGAGCACATCAATGTGCGATAGGGGAAAATCATCTTTCGGACTGGCTTTGTTCAAGTCCCGATAATCCACGCATATTCTAATTCTCTCGTCTTTCTTCTTAACTGGCACGATGTTGGTGACCCAATCAGCATATGGGACAGCTTCAATAAATCCAACTTTGAGGAGCTTCATCACTTCCTCTTTAATCTTATCTCGCGATTCGGGGTTCATTCTTCTAGATGGCTGATTAACTGGTGTGCAAGTAGGATCGGTGGGCAAAGCATGCTCTACTATTTCACGATCTAAACCTGACATGTCAGCGTATGACCAGGCGAAAGTATCCCGATATTCTTTGAGCAATGCAGTCATTCTTAAAACATCTGCAGCAGATAGATGTCCGCCCACTTTCACTTCTTTGACGCAAGTAGAATCTCCAAGATTAATAGTGATGGGTTCTTTAGAGATGGGAGGCTTGGACTCTTCAAAACAATCTCATTCCCTCTTGATATTGCTCACATCAACCTCTTCTATATCGATTTCATATGCATGATTATCGAGCTGATCCGAGTCACCTATTAACCTGTTATGCATGGGTGGGATGACATGCCCGAAATGCATCATGAAAGGTTAGTATTCAAAGATGACAAAACTAAAGAATGCATGATCCGAAGACATTTTTTGAATTCAATTTTTGAAGAAAAAGGAAAGAGAACTAGTCCACAATCTTCCGGACATCCTTGTTCTCAAAAGGCCACTTTTAAAACTCAAGATCACATGGCGGATCGGGCCTCAAGTTCCATGGTATAAGCAATTGTCATCATCGGACCAATCTGTTGTTCCACATGTCCGTAATAAAACTTGAGATGGTTTTCATTAATAGATGCAACTAAAGGTAATACAAGATTGCACTTCTTGGATCACAGCATGAGACCCAAAGGGTGCTAAAACAACGAGAATCTTTAAAAACAAATGCAGTAATCAAAATGCATTAAAAGGTAAAGTTTAGAAAGAGCCTTTTACTCCGGGGTGGAGAAATCATCGTCCAGCCACTCAATGATCACGTGCACCCGATTATCCAGGAACGGGTTGAACAAGTCCGGCTCAGTATCTTCCGAGATATCCTCATCTTCCAGCCATTTGCCCCCTTTGGAAAACACCTCAAATAAGGGGTTTAGGAACATTTTCCCTCTAGCTTTCCACACATCGGTGCCTACAAAACGGCCACCTTGGTGTCCACGGCGTCCACGGTCTCCATAACACTTGTTTCGACCTCGGCCCCGACCCGTATCATTCTTCATTATTCCATTATAGCCCAGACCAACCTTGTGGTCATTCGAGCCCAAATTCAAAGGGTTAAGGATTCCCCGACCGTGTTTCCCTAGTCCGGCACCTAGAATAAAACCGTTCGAGAGTAGCACTCTTCCCGCCATGGTCGCAGGTTTTGAGAGCTCCGGTGTAGCTATCTTTGTATCCGGCGATACATGCATGACAGATACGATATCAAAAGTATGATAACTCAGCTCTTCCTCCTTTGAGGGTTCGATGTATGGGACCATCCCTTTTAAAGAAGCCCGATGCGCCGTTTCGCCATGGACGGTGAGCAGCTGACCCCTGACTACAAATTTTACCTTCTGATGCGGGGAGGAAGGTACCGCTCCCGAAACATGGATCCATGGTCTTCCAAGAAGTAAGGTGAAGGCGCTATGGATATCCAGCACTTGAAACGGTACAGAGAAGGTCACCGGTCCAATGGAGATGTCTAGTTCAATTTCCCCTACCACATTCTTGGAGACTCAGTCAAATGACCGAATAGTGGCCTTGGATGTCTTCACAAAATCTTCGTTTATCCCCAAGCTTCTTAAAGTGCTCAGAGGACAGAGATTAAAGGCCGAACCATTGTCAATTAGGACATGAGGAACCTCCTTTCCGTGGCACTTCACGGCGATATAGAGAGCTCTATTATGCACACGCCCTTCCTTTGGGAAATCTTCATCCGAAAAGGATATCCGGTCGTTCAAAAGGATAGCACCTACGAAGTCCCCTAGTTGAACTTCGTTAATGGTTTCCGGAACATGGACCTCGTCTAATACCTTCGGGAGGGCATTCTTGTGCTTTTCAGAATTCTTGAAGAGATCAAGCAAAGAGATCTGCGCCGGCATTTTCCGTAATTGGTCAACGACCTCATATTCACCGGTTCTCACGATCGATTGCAATTTCTCAACTTCTTCTGCAGTTGGGACTTTCTTTTCGGGATCCGCTTCTCTTGGTGGATAACATCTTCCCGATCTCATTATGGCATCAATCTCGCCCGTTCCATAATCCCAATGAACTGCCCTCGAGTTATACTCTTCCACAAGCGGTAACTTAATCTTTACTGGTCCGATTTCCTCCGGTGGAGATTCGGACGTTGACGGTTTTTCCGAGGAGGATGCTTCCCAATTATCCACCTTATTCGGATCAATAACAAAGCGAATCGGAGTATCTACCATTCCGATCATCTCATCTTCATGAATTTCGTCAGAGTTGTGTTCCGGACATGGCCTTACCGGCGTGGCGTTTTCTTCATCCAGACGCCTTTGTTTTTCTCTTCTAACTCTCGGGATTATTCCCTCAATCCTTATGCCGATTTCCACCATATGTTGGAATGAAGAATACGTGTATGCATACATACGATCAAAATATTCCGCCGGAAGTGACTTGAGCACGAACTCCAGCATCTCCCTTTCTGACAGCGGTGGTTGCACCATCTCAGCATGTTTCTTCCATCTTCTAGCAAAAAGTTCAAAACTCTCATCTTCTCCTTTTCTAATATTCAGCAAATTGGCTTTAGTGAAGTACCCTCTAATTCCAGCTTCAAAGTGCCGTATAAAGTTCTCTGATAGATCTTCCCAACTTGGGACCCAATCCAGATCAACCGATTGGAACCATACAAGTGCGGGACTCGTCAAGCTATGTCCGAAATTCCGGATTAGCGTTTCGTCATCTTCATGATGGCCAACCATTTGGCGGAGATAGTATGAGATATGCGCCAGAGGGCACCCGGCGCCATTATACTTCATGCGGAAATTCACCCTTGGATTCACACCTTGGGGCGTAATATTTCTAGCTTGGGTGAGTGGAGTAATCAGCTCTTTTAGCTCATCCATCTTCCTTGACACGTCATCACCTTGCTCTTGCAATAGAGCTATTTTCCGATTTTGCGTCTCCATGGTCCGCCGTATCTCTAGAATCTGCATGTTCTCTTCTACCGCCGTGGTGTTATTCTTAGCCACCAACAGTGATAGCTCTGCTACCAAAGTCATCAAATGACGTATATGCGTCTCCAGATTAGAAACCCGTATATCGACCTCCCGATTCTCCTATTCATTTTGAGGAGCCTCTTGATTCTTAGCTTCATCAATCGTTCCCACAAATTCTTCACTTTCGGGATCATCCATGCCACCCCACCCATCGGGAACTATATCTCCAGAATCGACGAAAAAGTTTGGGGGTACCGAATACAAAACCTTAAAGTTGTAACCGCCACTATCTTCTCCAAGGTTATCAACTATTTCTCCTCTCTCAAGAGCTTTTTATAAAAACCTTCTATCTCCTCTACGGGCCTTGTCCAGGCGGATTTCATATTCGTCTAGCTCTTCGATTTCCTTATCATCTTTAACGCTCATCAAATATCCCGAGGGTATTTTCCAGATACCTCCCCTCATAGCCTTCATCGTGAACTCCTCGGATACCATGTCTACGGTCACATACGTTCCTTTAAAAGCGACGTTCTCCATTCTTCCTATGACGCCCAATTTGATTAATTTTTCCAAACAAGCCTCCTTTTACTCCGGGGAAATACTCTCTCCGTCCTGGTATTGTGAAGCCAATGTTAAGATATCCCGCATTTTACTCATATCCACTATAAATTCCAGAACCTCTTCCTCTTCGTCTCCAAAAATCGCGTTCACCTCGCGATGCTCGGGTAGCGGGTTTCGTTGCACATTCGGCTCGGCCTTATCAAACTCTAGGACTTTTCCATCAATCAACGCTTGTACCTTAAACTTGAGAGCGAGACAATTGTCCACGTTGTGCCCCTTTCTCCCATATGGTAGACACATGTCCGGGTTTCATCAAACCCGGGAAATCTTGGAGGATGAGCTCTAGGCGGCTCTTTTGCAACTAGTCGATTCTCCAACAACATGGATAGTAGTTTGGATAAGGGTCGGGGTAAAGGGGTGAAAACAGGTTGGTTTCTTCTTCTAGGTTCGGGTGATTTGGAAGTAATCCAGGAAGGTGTTCCTTGGATAGGAGTGGAAGGTGAGAAATTTTTGGGCTTAAGCGGGTTTGGGACAAATGCCACTTCTCCAGTTTGCTCCCTATTGTCCCTTCTCAAGGGGTATTGGCGTCCGAAAGGTGCTTTGGGTATCTTCTTCTCTCTTAGTGCCCATTCGTGACGTTACGCCACCTTGATCGGGTGTGCAAACGTTTGACACCCGGAGGTGTTCAGCTTGTCGAAAAACTCAAAGGGAAGTGCCTTGAGGAAAAGGTCTATCGGTTCTTCTTCGGGGACGGGCGGTTTTATCTACACAGCCAACGCTCTCCATCTACGAGCGTAGGCGTGAACGGCCTCATTCTTTCCTTTTACGGTTCTCAGAAGGTTCTCTTTAGTGAGGGTAATCGGGGTGTTAAACTTGTATTGCCGAAGGAACTCGTCTGCCCGCTTGTCCCAATCGGCGAGCCTCTTTGGCTCAAGCTCGATAAACCACGCCGGGGCTGCCCCAGATAGGCTTTCCCGGAAGGTGTTGACCGATAGCGGAATGTTGTCCGAGAATTGCGACATTCGGCGCAAATAATATTTCAGGTGCGCCTTGGGACACCCGGTCCCATTATATTTCCTCACAAAGTCCGGTTCCTTATAATTAGCAGGAACTTCTATCTTCTCAAATGGCGCGACCTTATCAAACCTCGAGAGTTCATATCCCTGGCTTGCCGGGCATTCTTCAATCTTAGCAAGCCTTTTAATTTCTTCCTCCATTTTGAGGACTTGCTTCTCATTCTTTTCCAGATCAATCACAACGGGAGAATCCTTAGGTGGTCGCTCGGATTCAAAGTAGGATTAGCGGCGGGTGCCGGATTAGTGTTTGTTCCATCAAACGAGCCCGCAGGAGCTTGGGGATTCGGATCAACAGGATATCTCCCTTGATTTACAATCATCATCGCTTTCATTTCCGCTACCATTGTGGCGATCATATTCATTTGGTTCTCCAAGTTACCCACACGAGGTGCGAGTTCTTCCTTTTCCATTCTTAATTTGCGCGTCTTGCTACGAGTCCTCGTGTTTATCACTCACCTGTTTTTCGGAACATCAAATCGGTATTGAGAATTTTCGTAAATTCGGGAATGTTGATCCGTGGTAATTGTATTTTCTATATGTATGCATGAAATGCTCATAAAAAGGAATAATATGTATTCATTACAGACCAAATTGTTCAAAAGTATCTAAAAGATAGCAAATATGTAAAATCTAAATGGGGGAATGAATCTATCCAAGTCGAGGACGCTTCCACTCTTCTTGCTCTTCTGATCCATCGGAATCCCACAGGTATGGGTCTTCTCCTTCTTCTGACACCCACCGCTCCGGATCTTCGGGAATGTACGGCTCCACTCCCGGGACATACGGTACTATGTACTCGGGTTCGTAGGACTCCACCTCTTCAATCCGAGGAGATACGTACTCAGGTACGTATGGCTCAACCAATGATTAGCGATACTCCTTAAACTTCTGAATGTACTCCTTGGAAGCTCTATGAATGTTCATCTCGTCATCCAAATAATCCGGCCATTCAACTTGTTGTAACGGGGAATTCTTCAAAGCATGAAGTATAAGCTTGATTCGAGCTCGATACAACTTCTTTGCTTCTTTTGTGAGCTTTCCCCGTGTCATGTCGAATGAGAAAATCCCAAAACAAACATCCGGCGGCACCTCTTACAAAACTCCAAATTGCCTCACCACTTGAATGGGGTAATACGCCACGGCGCCAAGACATCCCAATAAGGGGATAGGGCTATCTTCAATACCAATGATGCGAGCCTCGATGATCTTAGGCCAAGTCAAACGCCATCTAATATGCTCAAGCTTCAAATTCTCCAATAGCTCAACCCACTTCTTAAAAGAGTTTTTGGGTATGAGGGATTGACATTTAAGGAAGGATTTAAGAGGGTGGACGTGCTCATTGATTTCATAACACCCCACTCGAAGTTGGAAGGTCTTTATATGAGAAGTGAACCACATGTGGAGTAATCCATTATATGCTTGAAAAATGGCTTTTTTGGAAGTTTTGGAACGGTTTAGGGAGAGAAAGGTCTCAGCTAAAATCATGTACGAATAATTCCAACGACAGCATGCTTGTCTAGCTATATGGACTATAGAAGGGTCAAAAGTGGCCCTAGAGGTTAGGAATAGGACGAATGCAAAGAAGGTTAAAATGAACACCTTTCCAGATTTATGATCGGTTTCGGTGGGTAGGGAAGAATAGTTGTCAAAAAGGAAGGAGAATGTGAATTTGCCGGAGTTGGACTTATACACTTTTTCTATTTCAGAAGTTTTAAGACGAAGAAAGCTCGATAAAGAACGAGTAGAATCCATGTCCAGAGGGGCTTGAGCTATATGGTCGTCAAACTTGGCCCCAATGATAGCAGTGTACTCCTCAAGTGTAGGGGTTAACTCGAGACATTGGAAATTAAACGTCATTGTACGCATATCCCATGCCTTGGCTAATGCTTGAATGAGGGTCGGTTGATATTCAACTTTGATCAAGTCCACTAATCGTCCTAAACGCCCTTCAACGTATGCTTTGTTGATTATGTCGAGACGATCCCACCATAGTGAAATCTCCTTGCACGGTACCGGGATGACTTTGATATCTCCATTCCCCATGATCTAAAAATGCAAAATGATGATCCTAAAGTCAATTACCACGGATTTAATATGAATATGCATGAAATGTGATGCAAATGTACTAACCAAATTCCATGTCATCTTTTGGTAACATGAGGGTCAACTACTCCCATTTGACCCAAATAAGCCAAATAGGGTAATCATGGACCAAATTTCACCCAAAGATGGCATGTAATTGATTAAGATCGTTTAAGTGTAATTGGGGTAGAAAGTCATTTTTACAACTCAAAATCTGACAACCCACGAAATTCACAAATCTAGTACAATAAAGTCGAAAGAGATAGAACAATGATAGCATCTAAAAGATGTTCGGACAACAGATGTAAATGAAAGTACATAATCGACTCAACATGTAATGAACCCTAGAAATGCCCCAAAGTCGCACTAAACTAGATAGTAGAAGTAGTGTCCTCATCGGATGAGATCTCCACTATCTCGGGAAACTTGACATCTTCTTCATCATCGGAGGATATGGTGATAATTTCCTTCTTCTTCATCGGGGAATGCCTTGGGGTCGTCTTGATTGCACGAGGCTTCCTCATCAATCTCGCGCATAGCTCTTGAATTCTCTCTTTTCCTCAATTATGCTCCAAATGGAGTGCACATCATGCATAGTTACAACTCTCACTACGAATACGGTTCCGTCCGTTAAGCTCCCGTCCATGGACAAATCCAAAGACTCGAAAGTAGCGGGTACTCGGTCCTTGCGTCGAATGGTTCTCCACTCCCATGTGAATACATCGGGGACATCAATATGACTTCGGGGCGCCATCTATCCTAAAAAGGAAAATCAACCTTCCACCCCAATCACTTAAACGATCTTACAAATTGTGATGATATGTCGTGAAAATGCATGATATGCGAAATTTAAATTTACAAGTTCAAAATAAAGAGGGTAAAAAGCCTTACCAACCGATGTTACTCTTTTTTTTGGGTTTTTAGTTTTAGGTATACCAACCGTCCTTTTCACATGCGCATGAGACAAGTGAGGTTCAACTCTAAAGAAATCAAAAAGGCTCGAGTATGGACCTAAAAAGGCTCTCGCTATACTAATCGATAAGCCACCCACAAGCGCAATCAAACAACAAGTGGGTAGGATCATCAATCTCGCATAGCGAGCGGGATCAAATATGGTCAACCTAAGTGCAATCAAACACGGGAGGTTCGCATATCGATCCCTATCTATGGCGACCTATAAGGGTGATTCGCGGCATGGGTTTAGGCGCTTGTGTGTGCAGTATCGTGATCATCAAAATATGCAAGATATGCACAACAATTCATATTCAAAACACCGCTTCAATATGTGCATAAATAAACACACAACCCAAAACACCGGATCTGCATCGAAAAAGGTTAGCACAGACGCCACCCCTTATAACTCCCATCCGCATCAACATTTAACACTTTGGTTAGCGGACATACCTCACCTTCAAGAGCATCTGCGGAAAACGAGGTTAGAAAGCACTCAACATTTTTATCGGCTTAAGTCCTCTTAATGGTTTAGCAACCATTCGAGTCCCCAGTGGAGTCGCCGATCTGTCTCGATCCTCCGAAATTTTTTTTTCTTTTGGTGAGAGTTAACGAGCCGATCCTTTTATATGTATGACCCTGGTTGTCGGCGGGGTTTTAGGATCGCGGGTCTCTCCCAAGACCCATTACTCGAATCGCGATGTCGGGAAAAATTTTATCGAAGTCGACCTTAGTGTGGTCGAGTGGCATGTGCATAGTGTACATGCATTTTGGAGTCGCTACCGATCAATTTATTGGAGGGTATGATCGGAAAACCCTACCAAGCGATCGGGAGAAACCGTTCGGTTTCGTGAAAACTAGAGATTTTTGGGTCCGGAGACTTGGTTACGTCGAGATTTTCATCAACGCCCTTTCGGTTACCGATGTCAAGTGATTTTCTAACCTATGAATTCATGCGGACGGACTTTCGGGTGAGGTAGGCCCTAACGGTTCTAAGTATTCATACGGATGGGAATTTTACTATCCTAATAGTCACAATCAGAAAATTAAGAGCGCAATCAACATAATCGCACACAATCAAATCAATCAAATAAACGAGTCTAATATGGCCCTATTGGCCCACAGAAATGTCAAATTTGAGTTCCGGGAATGGTTCGGGAAAATTTGAGGCGAAAGGCTCAGAAAGGTAGAATGGTCATTTTTGGGGTTTGGGACCCGAAAATCACAAAATCGGGGTCGGCCTAGTTGAAGGTGGCCATTTCCCATTTTTTGTGATTTTATGGAATATTTTCTAATTTTTGTAATTTTTTTGGATTTTTTATTTATTTTCTAAAAAATGTTGGAAATTTTCCGGGTCGATGTGATTCGACCCTCAAAATCTCAAAAATTTTCGATTCGGACTATAAGAGTCCCGAATCGATCTAAAAATTTTTAGAAAATTTTTAGGAAAATCCGGGTATTTTTATGAATTTTCTAAGTATTTTTACAATTTTTTTTTGGATTTTTTGGAAATTTTTATCTATTTTTTTTATTTTTTATTTTATTAATTTTCCGGACCGGGTCAACCCGGTGAACGGCCGATCAACCTGGTCAGACCGCCCTCAAACCACTCGCGACACAAAAACGGCGCCGTTTCCTATTTTTCTATTTATTTTTGATTTTCTAAACATTTTTCCTAATATTCGGAAATATATATAAAGGAACGGACGGCCGAGATCAATCTTAGAATCAATCTCAGCCGTCGACTCGCCTAATTCAAAACGACTCCGTGTCTTGCATTAAAACGGACGGCCACGATCTAAACCGGGTGCGATCTAGGCCGTCGACTCGCTCGGCTATAAAACGGCGCCGCATCGCCTAGTTGAACGAACGGTTGAGATCTAACCTTGATCTAATCTAGGCCGTTTATTGCACCTAAGCCAAAACGACACCGTATCAAATATGTACACGGACGGCTACGATCTAACTTGGATCAAATCCGAGCCGTTGACCTATTCTCTACCAAAACGACGCCGCGTCAATTAAGTGCACGCACGGCCGGGATCTAAACTGGACTCAATCTCGGCCGTCCATTCCATCTAATGCCAAAACGACGCCGCATTGCTTACACTGAACGACACCGTTTTATATTTTTCGTATTTTCTATCTAATTATCTAATATCTAAAAATACAAAAATGCAGATCCGATGGTCCAGAATCAAACCTATCTATTTATCCGGACTCAAATCTGACTCGGCTCGTCGCGCCAACGGTCGACCCGAGTCGACGATGAGCTGGACCTATCCTTGCATGACACCTAAGCTCGCCGACCACGTTGACCGCCACCTCGGCTCGTCGTCTTCAACCTTGCGACGACGCGACGGATGGCCGAGGTTTCTCGGCAAGATCCAACGGTGAAACCTCGGCCGATCGACCCCAAACCAACGCCAATCTACTCGTTTTCACATCCAGATTAACATATTCAAAGATCAAACAAGTTCAACGGCTAAATTGTGAGAATCGAACCATACACAGTCGGCGGTCGCCGAGTTCAAACAAGTATAATCTCACCAAATCAAAGCAATTAATAAATATACGAGCATCATAGAAGGTCCAGGAGACTTACCTTGAGCTCAGATTGAGCTCGCGGGGGTTGGAATGGTCCGACCGGCACTCGGTCAGACCGTGAGATGTTGAAGGTTCGACTCGAGGTAATCAAGTAAGATCGATGCAAAAATCAAATACGATCGTGATCGGGGACATTCAAGAGGTAAAATGCACACAACAATTTTAAGAATCGTGCCTGTACAAGTGAGATGCCATAGATGCATAGTAGGATAATCGAAAGCTCAACTCACCACTTTTGGAGGTCTCGGGCCGATTGGCTTGGCGCGATCGCTTTACGGAAGTCCAAGGAAGCTTCCGGCGGTGGTCCGGTGCTCCGGTTTGGTCTAGATTGGCCGGGCTGAAGTCGGACGGCTACGGTTCGAAGCTCCGGTTCGAAGCTCCGGCGAAGGTGTCGCTCGTAGTCTCTCTCTCTACTTCTCTCTCTTTCTCTCTCTATTCCGTTGGTGGACGAGCACGAATGAGCCTCCCTCTTCTCTGGAATCTTCTTCCCCTTTTATATCAAGTTTTTGAAATCTCGCGCGCACGAGCGAGCGGCCACGGATCTGTCCTCACGTGTAGTCACGTGCTAATAGGTCGCCGAACGGTGACGGAATCACTAGGATTCCGTTCAAGTCTGTTAGAGCTTCCGTCGAGCCGGAATGAGCATGAATTGCACTTAAACTTGAAAATGTTGACTTTCGGACGCCGGGGGCTTTGACCGTTGATTCCGCCGCGCTCCAGCGGCCATTGGACGTGCCGCCGGTGGCAATCGACGGAGCTTGACCTGCATGACAAAAACCCTAAATCAATTGGCTCAATTATACACGAATTGACCTTCAATTTGGCCATTGAAATCCAACTCTCGAATCTGCAAAATGGCACGTGCTCGCGAAGAAGATGACACCTGCTGAACCGGTTCAGACAGTGGATTTTTGCAAAATTTCAAAATTAATCCAAATTGATTGGGAATTTTTGCAATTAAATCTCAAAATTGAACTTAGGGGCCTGGATATTATCTAAAAATGCAATTTTTCCCAAAAGTTCACTTCAATTTCCATGAAAGCCCCAAAATTTTCTAAAATCCCAAATTGGGGAAATTTTCAATTGAGTGTTAATTTGATTAAATTGGACTATGAGACCTATGCCAATCGATTTGAAATGCATGAAAACATAGGGGGACAGTCCAATTTTACCATGATAGTCCCTCAATTAAAAGTAATTTCAAAAATTGAGAAATTGAAGGACTAAATTGCAAGATTCTTTAGAAATTTTGTCCAATTCATGCAATCCGTACAATTGAGGGTACATTTGATCAAATTAAAGTTCAAAGGGACTGCAATTGAATGTCAAGACCTAAAATGTGCAAAAATTAAAAATAAAAAGACTCAATTGGTATTTTTTATGCAAATTCGACTTTAGGTATTGTGAAGAAACACCTAAAATTGAACTCAATTTTAGATTTTTATTGAGGTCAATATAAAAAGGGAATTAAATGAAAAATATTGGACATTTTTGTGTATTTTTGTGACCTCGAAAAGTATTTTTTTATGAATTTTCTAATATTTTTCTATTTTCCGAAAATATTAAAAAATGTGAAAAATATGAAAAATTATTTTTTGTTCAAAATTGGTTCCTTATGCTTGGCCAAGGCTTCCAATGTTGATTTTTTAATTTTTTGATTTTTTGTGAATTTTTGGGAATTTTTAAAAAATAAAACTAAAGTAAATTGATTAAAAATCGTGTGTCAACATCTGCCCCTCTTTGAAAGTAATCTCGGTTAGAGGTTGCTTTCAAAGACAAGGTGACACTTGAGTCCTTAATCGACTCTGCTGGGGAGAAATTTAAAGAAAACTAGTCTTAACATTCACTTGCCTTACCTTTGTCGTTGAAAGCTTTGACTCAGCGGGCAACAAAGGCAAATTAAACCACCGATACGTTATGGTTGTACGGATATTGCGTATGCTTTGATCGTAGGTGACGAGGTGGAAACAGATGAGCCTTCGTCTTACTGCGAGGCGATAGCTAGTTACGAGTCATCGCGGTGGCTAGGGGCTATGAGTGAAAAGATGGAATCACTCCATCGAAATCAGACATGGGAGTTAGTTAAAGTACCCAAGAGCCAGAAAATTGTCGGAAGTAAATGGGTCTACAAACGAAAAGAGGGCATTCCTGGTGTCGAGGCAGCGAGATGTAAGGCGAGATTTGTTGCGAAGGGGTATACCCAAGGGGAGGGCATTGACTACAACGAGGTGTTCTCTCCCGTGGTAAGACATACTTCTATTCGTATTTTACTTGCCTTAGTTGTTGCACGGGATCTCGAGTTGGAGCAACTTGATGTAAAAAGGGCGTTTCTTCATGGTGAGTTGGAGGAGCAGATTTACATAAAGCAAACGGAGGGATTTGCTATTCCGAGTAAGGAAGACCATGTTTGCTTGTTAAAGAAATCATTATATGGGCTGAAACAATCTCCTAGGCAATGGTATAAGCGTTTTGATGCTTTCATGGCTAGTCAAAACTATTCAAAGAGTTAGATTGATAGCTATGTTTATTTTAGGAGATTGGAGGACGGGTCTACGATATATCCGCTATTATATGTTGATGATATGTTGATAGCGAAAAAAAATATGTCCGATATTGATGTGCTGAAGAGGTAGTTAAGTGCTGAGTTTGAGGTGAAAGATTTAGGTGCTACAAAGAAAATATTGGGTATGGAGATTTTGCGTGACAGGACTGCGGGATTATTACGTCTGTCTCAAAAGAAATATATTGAGAAGATTGTAGCACGTTTTAATATGCGATCAATGAAGTCTGTGAGTACTCCATTAGCAAAGCATTTTAAACTTTCAGTTAAGATATCACCGCAGACCGAGGAGGAGGTGGAGCATATGTCTCGTGTTCCTTATTCTAGTGCCGTGGGTAGTATTATGTATGCTATGGTATGCACTAGGCCTGATATTTCACAAGCTGTCGGTGTAGTTAGTCGTTATATGAAGCGTCCAGGTAAAACTCATTGGAAAGGCGTGAAATGGATCCTCGGATATTTGAAGGGGACAGCAGACGTTGGTGTAGTATACCGGAGGGACAGTGATGGCAGTGAGACCACTGGTTTTGTGGATTCCGATCATGCGGGTGACTTGGATGAGTGCGGGTCTTTAGCCGGGTATGTATTTACGCTTGCGGGTGGTGCGGTTAGTTGGAAGGCGTCCTTACAGGACCACGTAGCCTTGTCGTCGGCTGAGGCGAAGTACATGGCACCGACCTTTATAGCGAAAGAGGCGATATGGTTGCAAGGTTTGCTCATGGACTTTGGGTTAGAACAGAAAAGTGTTGATATACACTGTGATAACCAAGGTGCGATTTATCTAGCGTATAATCCGGTTTATCACGAACGAACGAAGCACATCAATATCGGGTACCACTTCATCCGAGATGTCTTAGTGAAGGGTAAGGTTGTTGTGAAAAAGATAGCGACAACGGAGAACCCTGCGGATATGATGACTAAGTTTGTTCCTTTGGTAAAGCTCAAGCTTTGCTTGAGTACTATTGGCGTCTGTAGAGAGTGATCGCCCATTGGGGCGATGGAGAGCAGCATGGATGATGAGCATTATTGACTTGGCTTTAAATATTGAGCAAATGTGGAGAATTGTTAATTTATGTCTCAAGTTTAAATTGTTTGCGGATATAAATCGGTTAGTTAAATTAATTTAAAGAAAAATCTTGGATATATACAAGAGTTGACCGGTTGACCGAAAGATGGGCATATGTAGTGGACGTCTTCAAGAAAAGTGATGATAGCCACTACAAGACAAAAGAGTTTCACTTATTCTAAGGGTTTTTTACCCTTGACACCTGCTGCAACCGGACAATATAAAAGGGAGGACCTCTTCTGTTCCATAAGGAAGACCGAGACACGCCGCACGAAAGAAGAAGTAGAGAAAAATCACTCGAAGAAGTCCGATCGCACGAAGAAGTCCGAAGAGAGAAGATTTGTGCTTCGTGAGTTTTATTATATTCAATTAAGTTGTTTATTTGTGAACACTTAGGGTTTGGGTATAATTTAGGTGCGGGAAACACGAGCGTATTGAGTGATTGTAATTTCGATTCTCCGATTATAGTGGATTGTTCTTGCTGGCTCTCCCGTGGATGTAGGTACCGATATTCGGATCAAACCACGTAATCTCTAGTGTCCTTTATTGTTCATCGTTATTTCTCTGGGCTTTTTCATATTGATTTATTTGTGAGATCTAGGTTAGTTTCCACGCGTTATATTTCAACACAAATCATTTAAGACATAGCCGAAAAAGAATGCTGTACCCAATAAGCATTGTGGGATGCTAATCCATTCCACGAGTAATCGAAACCCGGAAGTTAAGTTCTCTAGTGGACGTAGACAAGTTTATTTCACGCGTACACTCAGGTAGCTGACTTTCCCATCACCACCTGTGTCTTTCAAGGTTCAATTGTTCCTGTGGTTGCTAAGAGAAGCAGGTAATTCGTGAGAGGACAATGAATCCAGTTCTCCCCATTCTCCGAACCCAGCTCTCTTGTAATTTCTTCTGCCAACCCATTCGGAAGGATAGCCTGGCAAAGTGAATTCAGAAAGGACAATTAGTAAATGAAGCAGTAATCAAGGTTTGTAAACATCGAAAATGCTACATAAGGGTACAAAAAATGAGAAAATGACCATAAAAAGTCTTAAACTTATTGTTGGCAATTAGTATTGATCCTTTCAATTATGACAATTGAGTTCTAAACATTTTCATATTTTGTTAGTTCAGTTCATTCGGCTAATTTTGGTCGAAAATCGCCAACATGGACGCCGACCGTGCTATGTGACATGACCGGCACCGACCTAGACATTCTTAAATAACACTAAAATTCATTTTTTTTTGGTTTTTTTTCTTTACTTTTTTCTTTGACCAAGTGTCGGTGAGATGCTGGCCTCACTAGATCGGGGCGAGAGCAACCCTCGCCTAGGCCGGACTAGCCCTCGATTTGTGGTTGTTAGGGCGGCCCTCTCCCGATTGTGGCCATCGAGGGCAACCTTGCCCAGATAGTGCTAGAGTGATCCTCCCCTAGCCCTCTCTGACCATCATCGGTGGCCAGCCATAGGCAAAAAGAAAGGAAAAAAATTAGAGAAAGTAAAAAAAAAGCAAAAAAAATAAGAAAAGACTTCAAAGATATTTGAAAAAATTGCCCATGTCAGCATGTACGCCTCATAGGATGATCGGCGTTGACCGGCCACCACGTCAACATTTTTCGGACAAAATTAATCGAATAGACTCAATTGGTAAAATGTGAAAATGTTTAATATTCAATTGGCACAATTGAAAGGTTTAAAACTGAATTGGTATAAGTGCAATATATATATATATATATATATATATATATATATATATATTTGTGGACATAACATAAGTGTCATATAATTAGGACTTTTTTGTTATTTTCATGGAAAATTAGTTCTACACAACTCTTGACTTTTGGTCATTTTTCCCAGGTGAATAAGCTTGTGAATCTACTTTACTAATAAGTCGTAACTCCAATACTAAAGCTTTTGAGTGATATTGAGTCTAATTAGATGTGTGAATGAATTTGGACATGAGGTAATGGACTCTAGTCGTGCTTCTCGATAATATCCCGAAAAGGTCGAGTCCATTTCAATTTTCAGACACGGGTTAATGCTTGTTTAGTCTCCCTTTCCTCTTAAAAAACATAATTCATCTCAAGCACCTTGTCCATCATTTAATTCTGCTGCAACCGCGTCGTTCATCAACTCTAGTCTTGATCCAAATCCATCCACTCGCCATGGGTATAATTTGAAGTCCAGCTCCTAATCATTATATCATCTATTTATTCGAACTTCTAGGCCGCACAAGGCCCAAGACTTCTCCGCTTTGGTCGCAACTGGTTCAATTCATACAAATGCAGAAGAAAAGGTTTTTTTATTGATTCAAAAGCTATACTTATGAGATAGGGATGGAGAAAGAAGAAAAAACTGAAAATTTCACTCACATATTACTTTGATCGAAAAATCAATCTTTCGTACTCATGGCTCAATGAGAAAATGGGTCAAATTCTACGGGATCAAACCTATGGGACTTAAAGAATGATAGAAGGGAATTAAAAAAAAATTAAAAAAGAAATAAAAGAGAGGGAAAAATAATTAAAAAAATAAGTAAATAAATATGAAGTAGAAGAACCCAGATTTCATATGAACCAATTTAAACATGAAAAATATATTTCTAATTCTCGAAGAATGAGGGGCAACGAGATTGATCAAGAAAGATATCTTGTTTTTATTATAAGATTGTGATTGGATCCGTAGATGTCGGGCAGGTGAATCGGATCGGGTCGAAAATAGTCCGATCTAAATTGACCCATTTCCTCACAATATAAATCTAGTGACCAATACTCAACTCAATCCGTATTGCTAAAATACTTCCTTATTTAATTTAATATAGGTAAAGTCATACTCAAACTAAGGTGATTGCGTGGAATGAGCAAGCACTAGATCAAGTGAGGGCGACACTCGTGGCCGACCCACTTTAGAACCTTATTTGATTAATGCTAAGCAAGATTCACGTACTAATGTAACAACCTAAATCTGGGTGTTAGGGGAGTACAGCCATGTCTGACGCCTAACATGTCAATCCTGATTTTGATAGGGAAAAGTCCCAACAAGAGCGTCGCAAGCTCAACTTGTGTCCACACGGCATTAAAGCACGTCGTGCTATTTTAAAGTTATGCGGGACTATCTACCCAGTGCAATAACTTAGACCTGGACAATGTCGGATCGAAGAGATATCCGGTGCCCACCAAAACAAGTTAAAGACGCATTTTTAGTTAGTTATGCCTCAACTACATGATGGTCTTACTAACATGTAACCCTAATTAAGGTTATGAAGGCAAAAACTTTCATGAAGTTACCCAGAAAAAAAAAAATTTAACTTTTTCGTTGAGGTCCAATGAATGGGAAGAGAGAAATAAGATAATCAGGTTGAGACCTTGAATTGACGATTGGCGCCCAATATCAAAGCTTCACTCCTGTGTCTTTTTGCTCCAAACGCAATTTTTTGACTTGACACTTGTCAAAATAATGGAATTAAGAAGACATAAAAAAAATGCGACCATCGTTAGCTCGATTGTGGCAGACATCAATATGTCCTGTCCAACATACTAATCTGCTAATAAATAAGTGATCGATTAAGATCCTTAATCACCACATGCAAAGACAGTAACAACTCCATGATCGGTCCAAATAATTAGTCAAGGCAACGGCGATATTAGGTATAATTTAGGAGTACAAAATCGGAAGAAAGATTCAGATTTGTGAAATCTCTTGTGTGTTTTTCCGAAATTCTAGAGCGTTGATGTGTGGCCAGTGCCACTCTAGCGTGTACAATTGCTCCCCACTGAGTCACTGACTAAACAATTTTTGTTAACTTCTCAATCATAATTATTGGGAGATTCAAATCAATATTCAGTAATTTCCGTGCACAAATTTCGCGTGCGCATGATAGGAAGTACATAGATTTCATGGAAATCCTCATTGGGCAATACAAGGGGGCAGACAAAACATCACCCGAATCGTTCCAAAATCCGCACTTTTACCGTATTTCTTTGACTTATTGTGGAAACATTCATTTTTTTTTTTAATGTTAGACCAAATTTTTTTTAATGAGTTCTTATGAAAATAATTAAGCGGGTAGTTTCCATGCCCGGGAACGCTGACCCAAAAAAACCAAAAAAAAAACTCCTTCATAGTTCAACCCCAAAAAAATAAATAAATAAACTCACCGGCATAGACTAATCGCCACTCTACCGTACAACTACTCGTCCTCAAAAACATTTTGTTAATCGGTCAATCATTAATATATTAGTAAATTCACATGAACATTGAATGATGTTCGCGCGCGGATGCACAGTAGAAAAAGCCCTAAATCTAGTGCAGTTTTATCAATTTGGTCCTAAACTTTTTGCATTTGCACCAATTTAATCTTAAAACATTTTGTATTTGTGCCAATTCAATACTAAAACCTTTTGTACTTGTGCAAATTTAGTCCATCAAACCAATTTTGGCTAGCTAATGCTGATGTGGATCTGGCTGGCATCGACGAGGCAATTATTAATAATATTTTAATATTTTTCAATTTTATTTTTTATTTTTTATTTACTATTCATCTTCTTCCTCCTTTTTTTTTTTACTATTCATCTTCTTATGCCTTCTTCAATGAGCGGTTGGAGTCAAGGGTTGATGAGGCCACGACACTGTTGTAACTGGACGAGGCCGGCAAGGCGAGGCTAAGCCACCCCATGGCTGGGCTCAGCTCGATCGACCCAGATCTGGGCGAGACCACAAGAAACGTAAGCCTAAAACAAATAAAATCTCAATGGTTAAAATGATCAGGCCTGGGATAGCGAAACAAGAGCCGATAAATCTAAGCGGAGAAATCATCAACTTTGCCGAATCCTTCCTTCGTTCGTTCCCTGCTCATCAAGTTTGCGAGCTATTTACGGCTTTGGCAAGCAACGTATCCAGGAGTTTCTCCGTCGAATGGAATTTGGAACTAGCGAAGTTGGTATAAACCAAGATGGGCCAACTCTTTTCCTTTTCGATAATATTATGGTACGATGAGTCCGATGAACATGAGCTGGGCCATGATGAAATGGAACAATCTTTTTGCAATATCGTTCATCAAATATAAGCAAAGCACAATAATTCTGAATCTCCGATGGTCGTGAATGAAGAAAGCACGAAACTTTCGACATTGGTTGCGTAATGTGTGCAGCCGTAAATAGCCCACCCAGATCTGGTTCGGCCTAGCCTTGTCCAGCCATGGGGTGGCTCGGCCTCGTCCGGTGGCGGTGGCACAAGTGGCCGGCGAGGTTGTCGTCGAAGAAAGCATAAGAAGATGAATAGTAAAATGAAACATAAAGAAAAAGAAAGGAGGAAGAAGATGAACAATAAATGAAAAAATAAAATAACAATTAAAAATTATTAAAAATTGCCCCATTAGCACCGGTCGGGCCCACGTCAGCATTAGTTAGCCAAAATTAATCTGATGGATTGAATTTAGTACCAATACAAAAGGTTTTAGAATTGAATTGATTCAAATGTAAAATGTTTAGAATTGAATTGATAAAATTAAAAGGTTTATGACCGAATTAGCAAAAGTGTAATAGATTTAGGACTTTTTGAACAAATTTTTCGTAATTTATTAATAATATCATAGTTGAATGTCGTGGTTGTCAAATTGAGTTGGTTCCATTTTTTCCATGGTACTGAGCCGTGGATGAGACATCTTAGTCCAAAATGAATCGATCTGTTCTATTGATGGACTCGTTAGGTGTGACATCCCATAGAGGGGGTGTGCAAACTCTTCTTCCGTCATCGCTTGGGGGGAAGGTCTTGGGCTAGCTTATATAAAGTTGGGTGCTCCTTAACTAGCAAGACGCGTTTTCGGGGGGTTGTATGGGCGGCTTTCGGAGAAACAAAATCGTGAGGATTATGTGTCCAAAGCGGACAATATCTTGCGAGTGGTGGGCCTAGGTCGTTACGGTTGGTATCAGAGCCGACTCTCGATAGATGTGGACTGTAGTGGACGTTCGCTGGTGCCGTTGAGGGCACAGCGGGGGCGCTGTACCCGCTAAGGAGGAGAGTATGTGACATCCCACGAAGGGGGTGGGCACGATCTTCATCCCTCATCGCTTAGGGGGAAGGTCTTAGGCTAGCTTATATAAAGTTGGGTGCCCCTTAACTTGCAATACGTGTTTTCTGAAGATTGTATGGGCGGCCCTCGGAGAAACAAACCCGTGAGGATTGTATGTCCAAAGCGAACATATCTAGCGAGTGGTGGGCTCAGGTCATTACATTAGGGTTTAAGTGCAAGACAATGCAATTGTGATTGATCACTAAACCTTCTGTTTCCCGAGTGATCTTCCGAACAACCACTATATGTTTACGTGAAGAATCTCTTAATAGGAGTCTAAAATCACTCACATCAAACCCCAAAGTCAAAAGATCAAGGAAAAGAAACATAATTTCAGTCGTTCGAATGAAGAACGCGGTTGCGGGAATTTGAGACTGAGCGAGATGGGAAGAATAATGAGATTAGCGGTCCGATTAGAAGTGTTATAAATGGAGGGAATAAATGAACTTTACGAAAAATTTGGTCCATAGTCTTTGAGTTTTGAGCTAGCAGAGATCGTCATGTTTTGCATAAAAGGCTTATGAGAATCGAAAGGATTCTTGAGGAAAAGATTTTGATAATCGATACATTTTTCATGTGTGAGTACAAGTATTTATACAAGAGATTATAGGCTGTTAGAATCAATCAAATTGAATTTACAATCCCTTGATCTTAGCACTTGCTTGTACTAGCATGATTTGATTTGATCTTGATTCCTTGATCTGCGCCATTATCCTTAACAACGTGATTTGATTTGATCTTGATTCCTTGATCCGTGCCATTATCCTTGACACGCCCCCGCAAGATGGCGCTTCCATCGAAGACGCCAATCTTGGGTCGCAAATAACTTAACCGAGATTTGGATAATGGTTTTGTGAGAGCATCTCAAAGTTGATCCGTGGTTGAGATGTGAGAGACTCGGAGAGTTCCACTTGCAACTAGATCACGAACGAAATGGTAATCTATGGCAATGTGCTTCATTCGGGAGTGAAACACCGGATTTATACATACATATGTGGCGCCGATGTTGTCATAGTACAGAGTTGGAGTGGTGGTTGGTTGGATGCCAAGTTTGGACAGCAGATTTCGGACCCATTGCGGTTCTGGCGTGGCGGTGGCAACGGCGCGGTACTCGGCTTCTGTCGAAGATCGGGCAATAGTGCGTTGTTTCCGCGCACTCCGGACACTTGGATTAAGGCCGAGATAGATGACAAATGCAGAGGTGGATGATCGATCATCTACATTACCTGCCCAATCAGCATCGGAGAACCCGTGAAGAATAGATGTCGTTGAGCGTGTTAGATGTAACCCATGAAATATGCTTCCTTTTAAGTACCGAAGAAGTCGTTTAGCAGCAGCCCAATGTGTGATAGTGGGACGTTGCATGAACCGAGATAATTTGTTGACGGAGAATGCGATGTCGGGTCTTGTGATAGTGAGATATTGAAGGGCCCCAATAAGACTTCGATACTCACGTGCATTGGTTGCCTTAGCTAGATCATGGACAGATAAGTTGATTCCTCTTGCCGGTGGAGTGCCTACCTCCTTGGCCTCATCCATTTTGTGTTTTTGGAGAATCTCACGAATATACTTATGTTGAGAGAGAAGTATACCTGTCTTGGTTGGAGTCACTTCAATACCAAGGAAGTAATGAAGTAATCCCAAATCTTTCACGGAGAAATGCTTAGACAGTGCTTCAATAAAGTTAGCGATGAAAGAGGTGTCATTGCCTGTGATGATGAGATCGTCAACGTAGACAAGGAAGAATGTTGTAATTGGACCCATGGTGTAAATGAACAAGGATGGATCGGAACGAGAGTTGCGAAAGCCATGAGTGTGTAGGAATTTACTCAATGCAGTATACCATGCCCTTGGCGCTTGTTTTAATCCATAAATAGCTTTCCTTAATTTGCATACATGATTACGTTGAGCCGGATCAATAAACCCCGGAGGTTGAGTCATGTACACTTCATCTGCGAGATCCCCCCGTAGGAATGCATTGTTGACATCAAGTTGTCGAAGTGGCCATCCTCGGTTCAATGCAATAGAAAGCACAACACGAATGGTGGTCGGTTTGACAACGGGATAAAGGTGTCCTTGTAGTCAATCCCAGGGCGTTGGTGGAAGCCTTTAGCAACA
Source organism: Rhodamnia argentea (assembly GCF_020921035.1). NCBI lineage: Eukaryota > Viridiplantae > Streptophyta > Magnoliopsida > Myrtales > Myrtaceae > Rhodamnia > Rhodamnia argentea. The sequence continues at coordinate 31,824,492 of NC_063153.1, read as the reverse complement.
AAACGCGCTTTGTAGCGCTTAATACCGCCATCGGGTCGGCGTTTAATCCGAAATATCCACCTGCAACCAACAATATTACTAGAATTTGTGTGAGGGGTGAGTTTCCACGTTCCATTGCGCAGTAGCGCATTAAATTCCTCGGACATGGCATGTCGCCATTTGGCATCTCGCAAGGCTTGAGTAACACATGTTGGTTCGATGGTATCGGGTAGAGGATGTTTAGTAGTGTGATGAATTTGTTTGGGTTTGAAGATGTTATTTCTGGATCGTGTAATCATTGAATGGCTGCGGGTTGCGGTTGGTGAAGGTGGTGGTAAGGCCTGTTGGGGTGGTGGATCGGAAGATGAAGGAGGTGGGTCCGATGGGGTGGGATTTATGATAGATAGTAGTGTGTTATTTTGGTTTGAGTTGGCTTGGGCTTCGGGTAAGGGATCGGTTGTGGGTAGGTTGAGTGGTGGATAGGGTTGTGATTTGGGCAAATGATGGTTGTTGATGGTGTCGATACTACAAATTGGAGAAACAGCTGTTGCGTGGGGAGCGAGCAACGGATCGGCAGCAGTTGTAGGATCTTACGATTGGATCGGCGTTGGGACGGAAGGCGAGGCTGAACTCGTTTGTTCGGTAGTGATTGGAAATTGGATCCATGTGGGATTCATAGGTGATAATGGGCTTGGAGGTGAGGAATTTGTTGTAACATATGGAAACATGTGTTTGTGGAATACAATGTGACGAGAAGTGTAAAGGCGTTTGGTTTGGGGTTCGAAACATTTGTATGCGCTTTGAGAGAGCGAGTAGCCAAGGAATATACACGGACGAGAACGGTTATCAAGCTTGTTTTGGGCATATGGGTGAAGCCATGGATAGCATAAGCATCCGAAAATGCGAAGTTTGAGATAGTTTGACTTTCGATTGAAGAGTTTTTGATATGGAGATTGATATTGAAGAATTGGAGTGGGTAATCGATTGATGAGATATACAGCGGTTTGAAAGGCATAGGACCAAAATGAGGTTGGAAGAGATGCGTTGTGAAGCAAAGTTAAGCCCGTTTCTACAACATGGCGATGTCGCCGTTCAGCAGTGCCGTTGTGTTGTGGGGTGTGAGGAGGAGTGGTGAAGTGAGAAATACCGTGTGTGGTAAAATTTTTTTTGAGTTTTAGATACTCACCTCCACCATCGGAGTAAACAAAGATAATAATACGTTGAAATTATTTTTCGACGAGTGGTTTAAAAACACTAAAAATGGCATAAACATCAGATTTTTTTTGCATAGGATAAAGCCATATGTATTTTGTAAAATGATCGACAAATGAAACGTAATATTTGAAACCATCAACCGAGGTGTCCGGAGCGGGACCCCAAACGTCAGTGTATAGGAGTTCTAGTGGAGCTTGACTTGAGAGAGTAGAAACATTGAATGGCAAACGATGACTTTTATTGCATTGACATGAATCACAATATGATTTGGAAATGGATTTGGACGTAGGATGTATTGGTAATGAAAATGTTCTAACAACATAATTTTGAATGGAGAGTGAAGGATGTCCCAAACGTCGATGCCAATCGCAAGGAGCCGCTTTTTCTCCTATGAATGCCACAGGTTGATCTTTGTGTGGCCGTAGGGAGAGTGGCATTCGATAAACTCCGTACTTATGCTCGCCGTGCAACAACGTCGTTCCCGTTCGAAGATCCTTCACTAAGAAGAACGTGGCAAAAAATTCAATAGAGGCACTATTTTGAGCACAAAATTTAGAGACAGAAATTAAATTTTGAGTAAGAGACGGTGCACAAAGTGTGTTAGGTAAAACAAATGTGTTTTTGGGAGATACAAGTTTTGTCGTCCCAATATGTGAAATACTCAAACCTGTCCCGTCGCCAATAACAATGTCATCCGGTCCTTCATACTCCGAGTGAAGAGATAGGTTTGTTAAGTCATTGGTGACGTGGTGGGATGCTCCCGAATCAACAAGCCATTGAGGGGCTGAGCGTGTAGCGGTTGTGTAGTGCACAACAGGGTCGGTATTTGGACGACCTCGGATACGGTAGCAAGTCTTGGCCGTGTGGCCGTATTTATCGCAAAATTGACATAGAGGCCTAGAGTCATGAGACCGAGATGGGTTGCCTCGCCGGGTAGGGTTTCTACGGTGCGTTGATCCGCCATAGTTGTTGCGAGCACCATGAGAAGCACCGCGTCCGTTTTGGGCACCGTTCCAACTAGCAGTGGACGAACTAGAGCGTGATTTGGCAAGATATCGAGCTGTGACAGGAATGAATTCTGCGGCTTTCTCTTCATGCTTAAGGTAAGTTTCATAAGCGACAAGTTTGTCGTGTAATTCCTCAAATGAAATAGGATTTTCTCTAGCGCGAATTGCAGCTGCTAATTCTTTAAATTCATGACCAATTCCACGTAAAGCATGAATAACAATATCA